>NC_040040.1:5592216-5697052 GCF_003713205.1 Coffea eugenioides
CTTTGCCCTTAGGATGCGATGGACAGGTGATCCAAGTAGTCCTAAATTTTCCAGTTTCCAAATCATAAACAATTAATTTGCCCCTAGGTGGCCACTTGCTACCAACTATAATTAAGATTTCACCTCTTTTTGTGGAGCCAATAATTTTAATTTCAAGCATAACAGGAGGAGAGTCCCACAATTTGATTTGAATTGTGGTCTTGGTCCAGACTTTGTTCTTATTCCTGTCCATTCTCCAGAGGTCACACATGCCTGAAGAAGCATCTTTCGGGCATAAAAAAGTCAAACACCCTCTAACTTGTGCTAATTGCCCTGTGGTTTTGACACCTTCAGGTCCAAAAAGTACTTCAAATTTCTCCCCAGCAACACTGAAACACTGAATACCTCTCCTACCATTCATGGCTAATTCATCCATCCAATATATGGTTCCATTAGCGCATATATTCCTTTGAGAAAGTCCCCAAATTGGTAACTCGTGTATTTTCCTCCATGATGGGGCTCCCAAGGCAAGGATCCTACACTCCTTATTTAAATTTTCTTTATTTTTAAGTATGAAGATGACTACATATTTCTTGGTAGATGGATCAAAACCCATGGCATAAGAACGGCTAACAGTTTCGTATCTGTTTACAGCACTCAACGGTGTCCATGGAAGAGCCATCTTCTCCCCTGTGGTGAGATTGAGGATGTGAGGCTGCAGAATTTTCTTCTCTAACAAACAGACAAGGCCAAGCACAATTTCGGTGCAAAGCACATAATTTTGGAAAGCATGAGTAGGAATTTGGGAGGAAAAGCATTCATTAAGATTTGTTGGGACAATAGTATTTGAACGAATCCAAATAGAAAATAGGAGGCATCAGGCCTAATATGAGAATAATCACGGTGAGATTCTGCAAAGTAGGGATCGCAGATTAGGCGATGCCATGCCTTAGAGACCGCTTTGAATCGCATGGGCGACTTTGCTGGAAGTCTTTTGAGCACATCGAAGACTACATCAACAGGGATTTTGAAGTCTGATTGCCTGCTGATCTTTCTCCTCTTCATCCTCGCCACTTTTTCGTTCAACCCGGTCTGTTCACCCTCCTCCGCCGCTATTTATCTCGATGGATTTTATGAAGGCTCTAAGGTGAGAGTTAGTCCATCTATATTTTTGTGTAAATTACACTTAACTCCACTGTGATTTTTCATATTGCTACATGTTCCTTTTTAAGGTTTTAAAATATCTACATGATCTCCTATAATTTTATGTGAAGTAGAAAATAGACAAAAATACCAACTATTACGGTGACTCATCTAGATGTGATCAAAAAAATGTGCATGACAAAATCATAATATTCGCCTAAACCTTTATAATTTACATAAATATCCACTTTTACGGTTGTAAGTTTTGCATTTATTGACGAAATTCCCATATGATTTTATGGAAAAATGCTCGTGCCATTGTCAATTTAATACCTAAACAAGAACAATACTGATATTTCAACTAAAGACTTTATGGGGGTTATTTTCTATCAAATTTTCACTTTGCTTGAAATCATAGGGAGTTTTGTAGATATTTTAAAATGTTAGAGAGTTTTGTGGCAATTTGTGAATCTACAAGCAAGTTTGTGTAATTTACCCTTTATTTATGTGCTGATCATATATTCTTAGGTTGCAAAATAGAGATTTGAGGTTTCAAAAATTAGAGGTCTTGGATTCAAATCTCACTATTCCCTCCCCGCTCCTTAATTCTCACCTCTTCCTGCTAGAAAATGTTTTTAGAAAAAAAAACGTTATGAAATAAAGAAAACCTTTATATAACGTACAAGTATGTTTGTGAATTTAGGATATCAAATATATAAACGAAAGAAAATAGGACAAATTACACTTTACCTCCTTGTGGTTTAGTTTTTTTAACATAACCCCCCTATGGTTTCAAAAGCTATACATAATTCTTTCATGGTTTAGATTAAAGTGTCAAAATGATGAAAATGATCATTCGTAATGGAGTCATCTAATATATCAAAAATACACTTATGTAAAGTTGAAAATTATTTATTAACCAAGGGGGGTTATGTGTATATTTTGAAAATCATAAGGAGGTTATATGGTAAAGCATTAAATCATAAGGGGGTTATATGGTAAAATATAAAATCATACGGAGTTAGTGTGTCATGCATTTATAAGGGTAATTTTGACATTTTTAAAAGTTCCGTTACGAATGACCATTTCCATCACTTTGATACTTTAATCCAAATCATGAGGGGGTTATGTATAGATTTTGAAACCATAGGTTGTGCATAAATATCATTTATCCAAATGTGATAGCCTATCCAATGTTAGTGTACATAAGATCTAGTATTCATAAATCCTCATAAAAAATTTATCCCTCAAGCAATAGGAGGTGCATATGTACTTTATTTTACAAGTTTATTATATCTTCCTCCCTCGTGCCTTGGCCAAATTACAAAATAAACCTTGTGATTTGACTAAATTACATCTATCCCCTTATGAGTGATGTGCTCCTTTTATATTTTTATTATTAGACTTTTATTACCCATTTATCATAATTTGATTTTAATTTGCATCTTATTTAATTCCAAAATCCTCAATATCCTTATTTAAAATTTAGAGGACAATTATGATTCGAATTCCAAACATTGGGGACCATAAGTGCAAAATTAAAATTGTTGACTAATGGCAATGACCGTTAGTTATTGTTGAAATTTTCATCAATTGTCCTAATGGCTGAAATAAAAAAAAATTGGAAGAGTATTTGTTTTGGTTGAAATATTAGGGATTAATTTGGCAGACAAGCCAAATATTAAGGACTAAAACTGAATTTTTCTCTAAAAATTTTTGTGACTGTATTTGCTTTGATCGATACATTAGGAACTAATTTGGCACACAAACCAAATATTAAGGACTAAAATTGTATTTTTCTCTAAGTAAAAAATGGATGTATAGTGATATTTTGACATGCTTAAATTAGTATATTTCCTAAGTAATTACACAACAATTCCAGTTTCTTTTGTTTTTATGTTGTTCTAAGATTTCTCGGTGCCAATTTTCACAAGGACAATCACCCTAGCAGAAAAAGAATATGCTGGTTTTTGTATTCAATCATCAAATTCTAAATTGAATGGGCTCTCAAGAGTACGAACATTTCCCTCCTACACCAAGTATTCATGCTTGCTTCGTCACCTTCTTTTCCTGATTTCTTCACTTCACTTGGGTACAGAAATGGAAACATTGTCGATAGAAAAATATTTAGTTCTTTAAATCAAATGAAAAGAATGGCGACAGGAACGTGAAGACAGGACTTGTGGTTTTATCAGTTGCCCAATCAGTTGCCCTTCATGCTGCTTGGTCAACTACAACAGATTGACCTGAAAATTCAACATTGTCCGAAGCATATACCAAAAAGAAAAAAGTTACAGAGAAAATAAATCTAAACACCTGAGATATTGAGTACTTTTACAAACCATTGGCACGTAACAATGTTGAACATAACTTTCTATAAGTGAATTAAAAACACTGTTTATGCTGTTTTCTTCATCTCTATTCTTCTTTCCAGGGCGAGTCTCCAAGGGAAGAATGTTTTCCACATGATCGATCACCCGCAGCAGGACCAGCAACTAATGGAAGCAACCGGCCAACTATGCCCTTAGGCCGCCATGGACCGGTGATTGTACTAGTCCTAGAACATCCAGTTTCCAAATCACAAAAAATCAAACAGTATACTTCTAAAGTCACTGTATAGACGCTTGCTTGTAATTATACTTCACCTTTTCTGGTGGAGCCAACGATTTAAGCATGTCAAAGTATATATATATATAGTCGATGTGTCAGCATGGAATATTTTTATTGTAATTTGCTATGAATCATAAATAAATCATCAATAGTGTTTTTACATATTATTCGTATTTATATCAGAAAATTATTATTGTGTTCCAAGCATTTAACTACCGTATTAGTTTTTAGAAACTTCGATATGTAAGTTGATTGCAAAGTCATAATTAGTATTCATTAAACAGTATAATGCATCAAAAAGAAACAACAAGTAATCTTTGAGACAGTAATTAGATTTTACAATTAAACATCTACTCAAATTTATTTTAATTTTTCATAAATGATATATTAGTTTTTTTTTTTGGTAAGCTCCCATCATTTTGTTGATTCTCAAGAAGAGTACACAAACTATAGGGACTCCCTCTCTGCAATTATTAGTATAACCTACCATATACAATGACTATTAAGACTAGGATTCCAAAATGCAGAGTCAGCTTGAGTAATCAAAGGGAACTAAGGAGGGGTGGCAGCAACCGACTAAATCACTGCTGCAGTATAATTTTTCCCGCTTGGCCCCGCCCAATTACCATTCCTGATAATAGAGGCTGCCTTTGGATTTTCAGAACTCCTAAAGAGATGAATAAATTGTGGAGAAAACACACGAGATACGGGACCTAATGATATATTCATTTCTATATGTCAAAGGTAATATATTTACCTGTGTAACAATTAAATTCATAGTAAATAAAGTTACCAAGTCTAGGTAGCATAATTAGATATATAATGTCAATTGTAGAATGCAAATTCTTGCTATGTTTTTACTAATACTTGCCAATGGAGAGGAGAAGTCATGATAGTTTGAAATATTTCCTTGAGGGTTTTCCAAGATAGTGGAACTTTATTAATCCATTGCCAAATTTCAGGGTTTCAAATTCTTGACTATTATAATGGCCAAGGATGTGCTTATGAGTCCTTCCATTTTGACTGACTAGTACCTGAAACTTATTTGATGTGGAAATGATTCATTTGAGTTAGCTAAATTTTCGCTGATCAAAATTTCCACCTGCAGGTGCTTCTGAGGATGCTCCCATCCTATCATCACCATGTGCAAAAATATGAGAACACGCTGATCACCAAGTTTTTTGGCCTTCACAGGATAAAGCCTTCTAGTGGTCAAAAGGTAATCAACACCATTGATTATGAAATCTTTTTCTTTTCTTCCTTCTGTCACTGTGAAACCACATAGCACTTGTTTATGAGGCATTGGTTTTGGACATCTATTAAACTAGAAAAATTCCACATTGATGACCCTTTGAAAGAACTGAAATATCACATCCCAGTTCCTGTTTGATCTATGTACCCAAAGCAACATTGCTTGATTAGTTTACCAAATTGCCTTTGCTCTTTCATTTTTCAATAGTGTAGCATTGCCATTCTCTCAAAAAAAATTTTTTTTTTAATAAACATCAATCTGCACTTAAAAACCCTTTGAGAACATTAGAAGAAACCATCCAAGCACTTTCCAGGAAGCAAAATGTTCTCGCTGAATGCCCTAGAAAGTCTGCATGTAGGCCTCCTTCAACACCACCCTGTTCCCACTATTAGGTAGGGAATATTGTTTCCTTTACCAGTCTACTGAATTCTGAGTTATGACAAGTTGTCAGGATCCAGTGCTTTATGCTAATAGGGAGGACTAATCATTTTTTATTTTTGTGTCGCAGTTTCGCTTTGTTGTAATGGGGAATATGTTTTGCACAGAGCTCAGGATCCATAGAAGGTTTGATCTAAAAGGTTCTTCATTGGGACGTTCAGCAGACAAGGTTGAAATTGATGAGAACACAATACTTAAAGATCTGGACTTGAACTATTGCTTTTTTTTAGAACCTTCATGGCGTGAATCCCTTCTGAAGTAAGTGATATGCAAAAGATTCATTTCCTTTCTTCATAGGACTGAAATTTTTGTTGTTACTTTTTCTTTTTCTCGCCCATTTCTCTTGGTTTATGTCTAAAATGCTCATCCTGAAAGGAGAATGTAAAGAAATTGCAAAGCTATAAAGGGGAAATTTCTTATCAGGCTTTTGTCTACTTTGTTGTAACAAATTCAATTTTCACAGCCTATTTAGTTGTCATACCAATTATGCATTGGCTCTTCAGAAGTTCCATCTCAAAGAGCTGAGAAATCTAGTGACGTCTGTGCCATTTTGCAGTAGCTCTTCTTCTTGTGTCTGTTATTTTATTCTCTAGGCTGTATATTGTCTACATAATCTTTTAAAGTTCATGACCTCATGCTTTTGAAGATCATTTTTATCTTTAATTCCTTAATTACGGGCATACTATTGAGTTCTTCTTCTTCTGCTCTATGACTACTACATAAATCGGATTGATCTCATCTGGTCTCAAGAGCCTCATTAATTAGCTAACCTATTACTTTTGCTGCTACTGTTGAACTATGGTTTTTAATCCACCACTATGTAATTTATTAAATTATTCTTCTAGTTGAACAGCTTCATTTTCTTCTGTGGTGGGAGCACAAGCAGAAGTGATTTTGTTAGTCATAAATAAGACTGGTCGATAGTGCCACATCTTTTTTTGCAATTTTATCATTCCATAGGGTTCTACATGCAGGCAGATTGAAATTGATAGCAAATTTCTGGAATCACAGCACATAATGGATTATAGCCTTTTGCTGGGGGTTCACTACCGAGCTCCTCAACACCTAAGATCTCTCATGTCGACCAGCAGACGGATGACGGCAGATGGACTGGAAATTGTTGCAGAAGAAGGTATGCTTCCTACCTCAATAAACAGGTATTGTAAACTTGTACTTCAACTAACATAACCATTTATTGGGCATAAAAACCACAAGTATTTGTGGGTGTAATTATGTATGAATTCTGCAGAGCAGCCAGAAGTAGAGAAAAGAGACCATTTTCTTTCAGAGCCTTTTTTTTGGGGGGGGGGGGGGGGGGGGGGGTGGGTTGTTGGTGTTAATATGACTTTCGGCTTCTTAACCATCTTTTAAGCTACCGGTTGAAGATGCAATCCATATTCATGAAACTGGATATAATTTGCTAATTTGAGGGTACTGGTGATGTTCAAATGCACCTTCTTGTGCCCATTTATGGGCTGAATATTGCAGATGGGTACTATAACCTGTCACCTTGCTGCCACAACAGTTCAGTTGCACCAAGGTGGCTTCTGACTTGAGGTCATCAACTCCTTGATGAAAGGGTTCTTCAAATTACCAGTAGCATGTTTTCCTTGCGAAACCATTGGACTTTTGAGAAATTTGGGTAAATCCCATATTTATACACGTGTCTTTGGGCCCAGTTCTGTGTAGTGCTTACTTTTGCCTCAGTCAGAATCACTACCACAGGACTCCCTTTCTGAAAGAGGAAAATTTTGTTTCAACTCATTATGGACTAGCATTGTTGTCAACAATGTTTGTATCTAGGGGTCCGTGTGGATCGGGTGTTTTTCAAAAATTTTATTGTAGCATTGTATTTGAAAAACCTTCTACTGTAGAGGTTTTCGAAACAAAGACAACTTGGAATGCTTTAATACTCATAAAAATGCATTAGTGAATAACAAACTTGTGCTGATACACTGTCCTTGTACTTCTATGACTGGTTGCAAACCCCATTATTGATTGACTTTAAGATGCTCTTCTCTTTCCACCACAGAGGCTATGGAGGATGAAATATCTCCACAAGGCCTCATACTGGTCCCTCGTGGTGGTGATGACAATGGTGTTGTCGTGGGTTCCCATATTAGAGGTAGCAGATTACGGACATCGTCTGCAACTGGCAATGAGGAAGTGGATCTTCTCCTTCCCGGTACAGCAAGGTAGTTCTTTCATCTGTGTAATTGAAGTTTAATTTAGTATTCCATTCTCAATTCTTATAAAGCCCATTAAACTGGATGTCATTATCAAAGGGAAAAAGAATGTGCTCCTATAATCCTTGCAGAACCTCCTAATTCTAGACTCCCATACTTGTTCTAGATAGAACTGAATTAACTTGCTTTTTCTGGTATATTTGATATGTAACTTATCATAATAATTTAGGTGATAAATAAAGAAACTTGGGCTTACAAACTAGTAACTACAGTAAATGCAGATTTTTGTGCTGCATTTTATGTGGGGCTTTGCTTTGCTAGTGATATCTTTTGCTTCTGTCTGATGCTTAGCAGGCTCCAGATCCAGCTTGGAGTTAATATGCCTGCAAGAGCAGAGCATACTCCGGGAAATGATGACAACCAGATATTTCACGAGGCTTATGATGTTGTTTTGTATCTGGGCATCATTGACATATTACAAGAGTACAACATAACCAAGAAGATAGAACATGCATACAAGTCTATCCAGTTTGATTCCATTTCCATATCTGCCGTGGATCCTACTTTCTATTCCCAGAGGTTCCTGGAATTTATTCAGAAGGTGTTCCCTCCAAATACAGTAGCAAATTAGAAAATTTAGGCCCGGAATTGGTCTTTTCCTGCTGGTGGAATTTGTCCTCTCAGTGCCTTGACAACATGATACAGCGCAAAGAATAGTGGAACGTTTTGAAGTCTAGCTCTTTCCTTGTTTGCGATTTTTCCAATCTGTGGTTGTTGATTGCTTGAAGATTACGTCCGGTGCTGTATGTATTTAGAATTTATTCCCACGGTGATACATCTCTTGTTCAACGAAAAATGCTTCTCTTGACAAATCTGTTTTACAGCTGCTGAACCAACTTTTGTCCAGCCCCATAATTTTAGTCGTGTTTGTTCCTCTTAAGAGGAGCGTTCCTTGAAAAGGGCATCTGAAATTCATTCAGTTCTAGCACCCTGATCTGTATGCAAGATGGTGTCAATAATGCGATTAATGGGTGTTAAGGTACGAAGAAATAAGTTAACTACATGAGGGAGCGAGCAGAGGGGATTAGCGGTTCCTACAATTGCAATGTGGAAAAGACGCGGAACGGATGTAACACTAACACAATTTTTCAGTACAAGTATCAAAAAATGAGAAAGTCTGTCATGTTTTGTATGTTGCGGTGGTGGTGTCATGTTTTGTACAAGTATCGGATCATACGAGTGCACTACGCACCCGTCTAGATTTGGAGAGCCACACCTGTGGCAATTAGTGGCACCCCACCAGGCCTTAAAGGCTTGATGGTGGCCAACTCCTCAATTGGGAGTTGGTTGTGTTGGTGTCTAGACTTGAAAGCGTGCAAATGCAACTGTCAGCCCTTAATCCAGGTAAAGGTGCTTGCTTAAAAGATATTACATAAAATTGGGTGGTTTGTTGCTCGCTTTGCGGTGGCTGCGTTGGGGTCACTATTTGATATGGCATTCCGCGAGTAGATGTGATGGCGCTTCTGAAGTAGGTTCACTTTGTATTCTCGCTGGAACTTTCCCACCATACCAATGCCCCTTTGGCTCATTTGGTTAGGCTGTAATATTATTAATTCAATACAATCAGTAAGTTAAGAAATGAAGAATATGGTACAGTCATAGTAGTGCAGAATTTTCCCTTTCTGCTCTGATCTGAACAAGCACTTGCTGGATACACCCTTGTTCGTAGACGTCTTGAGAGAGAGTTTTCAATGTTGTGTTCACTTTCTAATGTGAAAAATAAGCCATTAAACATTATCATGACAAGATTACAATAAATATACATGCAAGATGTTTGAAACAGCACATTCTGTATAAATCATCTCCTGATTAACCGAAATGGCTTACCAAAGAAAAAGTCTTTAAAAGGTTATTTTAATCAGAAAAATTAATCAGAACCAAGTGAGGCTTTAACGCCACAAGAGGTTTTATACAGTCGAGATTGTATTTCTTTTGGACGAACCTTGTAGTGCAGGCTGCATAGGACATAAGGTGACAATTGCACAAGCACAGGCTAACCGGTGTTGCGGGGTCGTGTTAATATCACTCAGCCAGGATTTATTCTCAGAAGAATCCAGAAAGCACGCCAAATTAACATTGAGAAAACAACTCGAGAAAAACAATGGAAATGGTTATCTAATAATTTCAGATTCCTATTGATATTCACTCCATAATTCCGGAAGTCTCCCTAATTTTTTAGACTTTCAACATTTAAGCTCAATTTTTTCCCATGCAGCAAGAAATCAGGCTCAATACAAGGCACTAAATTCATATTTGATACAAAGAACTATTTCATCTTCCCTTTGACGTTGTGATCTGAAGTGGAGAAAAAACCCATCAACCCATATTCGGTGGTGGAGGTGGCCCTTGAAAGCCTTGTGGAGGCGCCATTGGCGGTCTTCCCATTTGTGTACCAGGAGTAAAATTAGCCATTGCGCCACTGCCAATTGGGGGTGGTGGAGCAGGCAAAGTTCCACCAGGAGGCATAGAACCATTTGCTATAGGTGGCGGAGGGGGAACGGAACCAGATATAGAAGGTGGACCTCTTGGAATATTCCCTGATGGAGCTGCCAGAGGGAGTCCCTGAGGTGGTGGAGGTGGTGGTGGAGCTTGAGGTGGAGGCAGCGCAGGCCTAGGTGGAGCAGCAGGAGCCGCTGTCCCATTGGCTGCAGAAGCAGATTGAGGTTTATTTGCTTCAGGTGGCTTTGACTTGAAGTATAGCTGGAGCTGTACATCATTTCACGAGAGGATGATCATCAGACATAACTCCACAAATTCCAATATTAAGGAATAGAACGCAAGACTAAACAGGGATATAAGCTTTGGTCAGATAGGAATTTTTAAGAAGCATCTAACATATCTAAGATATGAACGAAGGAATTATCTATTGGGCAAATATTCTCGATAAGACTCCAGCCACTACTCAACTTGAAAAGGCCTAGTTTGACAGTATTACCCTGTATCAAAGCAGTGGACATTGAGGTGAAAAAAAATAGCTTTAAATACCACATGCTTCATAAAAGAAAGAAAATGCTTATCCAGCCTAATTATCTAGGTGACAAGATTTCAACTGAAAAGCTTTCACTGAGACTTCTCTGGATGGTGCCAGCCTATTCCACACCCTAGCTAAGAGATGCTAAGACCGCTCTCATGGATATGAATATCAAACAGAATTGGTCTCACCAATAGTTACATGGATGAACAAAAGAAAAAGGAAAGAATCAAGGACATCCATTGCAAGGCACAGCAGAAGGAAGATTTAATTCATACCGTAAACATTTTAGAGTCTTGATCCCAGTGTGAGAAGAACTTGGGAGTTGATTTATCAATCTCCGTGCTAGGAACCTGCAAAATGAATTCAGAGTCAAAATCCATTACTGAACCAGCATTAATGCATTTTTAAGCATCAAGATCTTGTGATCAAATTACCTTGAAAGCAATGATTTCATAAGGTTCAGCCGCAAATAGAAGAAACTGATATCTTTTGTCAAAAGGTTGGATTTTCTGCAAATCAGATCAAAAAAGAAAACACAAAAAATTAGCATCTTATGTTAACTTCAGAAACTTTCCGAAAAAGCAACTAAATTTTGCCATTTCATTTTTTTTGAATGGACTATTAAGGCACAAAAATCAACCAAAGAAGAAGACATTATGTCTCAAAGGCCAGTACTCTGGGCATGAAACTTGCGCAAAGATATAGGGTACCTGCTCAAAGGATGACATAAAACGGTGCCTTGGCTTTGTGTTGTCTTCAATCTCAGGATACTCAATCTGAAAACAACAGAAACATTGAGCTGATCTGGTCACAATATCAATTCCAAAATCACCTTGAAAAGAGAAGAAGGTCTATAATAGGTTTTTGAGTGACAATTAAAATGCAAATAACATCCTTAGCCAAAAGGACCACTAGCTAGTTTCTATCGATAGAAAAAAACAAAATAAATGAGTTCAGAAGGTAGTAAAAGAAAATAAAGGGGAGAACCAGAAAACAGAAGAAAATATCTCAAGATTAATAGCTTATACTTGACATTCTGATGAGTGAATACATGAGAACCAAAACACATTCAATTATTGATTCATATTATAAGCTTTGTTTAACACTCCTGCTCTAGATGCACCCTTTTTCTGTTATAGCTCCATGCTTACTTTGCTAATATGGTATTCCCCCAATAGAGAGAGAGAGAGAGAGAGAGAGAGAGAGTACATGGACTAGAACAGCTAAGAGCTAAACTCAACATTGAGATGAGAACCCTATCATAACAAGCACAGAAAAGTATTGCCTCACCTGGAAGAGAAGTGACCTTTGTTTTGTCTCTGGATCAAATTGCTTTGTCACTCGATATCCAGGCCTGCCAATTTTAACTAAAAACAACGCAGAAAGTTACGAAATTGAAGTCCATAAACATGTTTTCTATGGGGAGGAGGAGTAAATAAGTAATGACTTACTGAACTAGTTGTGAAAACTCAGATCATGCATTACGCATTAGCAGGTAAAAAGCACAAACTAGATAGCACATGAACGATCAAATCTGAAGGTCCTAAATATAAGTTTAGATACGTTTTATTACTAAAAATCAAACCCAACGTTATAAAATCACAAAGTCTCCAAGAGAACCTATTATTAGAAATAGCAACTCCTGGAAGTAATTTTTATGCATTCAGAAAATCACTTATATTTGTAAGTCTAGGAGGAGAAAAACAATCACCTAAAGTGTTTTTTTTTTTTTTTTCAAATGGACTAACAAAGTATTTTAGCTCCTGAAAAAGCCTACCTACAAAACCCTAAAAGTCCTCATCTTAAGCTCTCCAATTACAAGTCATACTAATTAGCCAAACATTCTAAATCAAGAGCAAAAATTGGTTCCAAACAAAATTCAAAGACGCGCAAAAACACACACACACACACACACTAAAAGCAAATTGAATTAGTACACTATATTCTTACCCGATTTTTTAAGTGCAATTTTCCGCTTGTGAGGCTGGGGTTGAGCAGGAGCCTCCTTGGCTTCGCGAGCGGCTCTTTTAGCCAAATTAGTCTGGTGGCGTTTCCCTTGCGTGTGAGCCAAATAGTTCCCCTCATTGTTGTGTAGCGTCAAACACAGCTTGCACTCGTAGCTGCCCAGATGATTGCGCATAAAATAGGGATCTTTTGCAAGGTCGATAGTCTCGAGGGCAAGTCGTCGCAACCGTTCTCGCCGGTCAATGGCCTCATTCTGGGCGGAGGCAGCACCTCCGCTGCCTGGCTTCGAACCCCATTCTCTATCCATCGCTCTTCTGCACTGCCGGAGCGACCCAAAATTTGGATAGCTCAACTCAAGGGTTTAACAGCGTGCGGGAATTTTAGGAACCACCAGTATATGGAAATCGGGTTGGCCACCCGGTTCTTGATTTGTCTATCGTTTGGGCCGGTTTTGATCAAAATGTAAAAGAGGCGGAGGCCCAAAAGTTGGAAGCCTAGCAGCTTCCAACATTGAACGGGTTCAGAGTGAACCCTCACATTCTTCGCTTCCCCTCCTCTTATGAGACCATAGAATCTCTTTCGACTTAAAAAAAAAAAAAAAAAAAAAAACTCACAAAGTTAGAGTTGTAGAATAACCAATCAAATTGATGATGGATGTACAATAATGCGTTTTTCAGAACATTAATACAGCATTTTATCTTCGAAATTATAATTATACAAAATTTTAAGATGTACATAATTTTCTTTCATGCACATTTTGCTTATACGTGTAAATGACTCTGTTCTCTACTATACTATATGTCCAGTGAATAACTTACATTTTCATTCCTAAGTCGGCAAGCCAGTCACAAATATGTTCCTCAGATGCACTATTAATTTTTCATTTTCTGCTAAAACGAATAACACCTGTCTGACTAACTCATTTTCGCTCCAAATAATGCTTTAAAAGCTCCAAGGATAAAAAGTACAGAATTGTCAAACAAACATTCTAAGAGTTGGCAAAACAGGTTTTTCTTGCAAATCATATCCTTTGTTAACTCAAAAAAGGCCCAAGACTATCTGTGGGTAAGGGAAAAATGGGGAAGGAATAACTTTTTTTTTTTTAAAATTAGACGGCAACTGCTAGTCTATCCTACTTCTACTCTAGTTTACACTTTATTGGGGGAGAGGGGGTGGAAGAGGCCCAACGGGATCTATAAAAACAGACAAGAATTAAATCACCATCAGATTAAACGAGTGTATTACGCATTTGTATAGATTTAGAAGAAGCCACGTACAGTAGCACATTGATAGGGGGTAGGGTTTGAACTTTTGACTTCCCATTTCATCAAAATTTAAAATTTTTAGTGGTGGTCAACCGCTCAAAAGGCCGTTGGTTGAACCATGAACCATTTCAAATAATTGTGATTGACAATTGTTCCTTGCTCCAAGTCCTTTGTAAGTGCCATGGTTGTTGATCCTCCTTAGAGAAATCAAGGGAGGGAACAAGAAAGAAGAACTGCCTACAAATTTATATTACGTATTATGGAGTCCACAGCGCGGTCTTCCGGTATTATTGTGGAAACTGGAAACCAAGTGAAGTAGGCAGATGGTTTGTCCAACCGATCGGGAACCAGATCCAGATGGTGACGCCGGTCAATGTCATGGCTCTCCAACAAAGGTTTGATCAGGCGATCGTTTCTTGGATTGTAAAGAAAGGGATGCCGCGCAACAAAAACTTGCATCCAGACCCCGTCCTTGTCCTGCATAGCCACGGCATCTCGCACTGCTTGTGTCCCTTTCCAAGTTATTTAAATCTATCTGATGAATTTCTGAAATCTGGACCGCTTCCTTTTTTAACTAGTAACCATTCTTTGTATGATTTACTATTAAAGAGAGCATGATCTACTATCGGAAACACGATGGTTCAATTCCTTTTTTTTCCCCTTCTAGGATGGTTAACGAATAATGATGAGAGGGACAGATCAAATTTGAAAACATTAACCGGCATGGCTCTGGTGGGGCTGTGATATGCTTGCTGCATCGGTACATTGATTACAAAGTACAAGAAACAGACAAGGAAGGAAAGGGGTTTTGGTAAAGGGGCAAGTATTGGGTTGTTTAGTGCCAAAAACCGATGTGTAGTACTCTATGCTTGTAACTTAAAGAGAAAAAGGTGAGATTGTGTGGCTTTGGCCCTCTCAGGCAATCAATTAGTTCTAAACAATCAAAATTGATGCCTGGAAAGGACTAAAGGAGTAACAGTATGATATCGTATTATCTGACCAAGCCAAGACCTTTAATAGTTGATTCATCGTGAAAGCATCTAAATCGGGTGTTAATGTAACATAGAGAACTTTTGGAACGGAACAACTAGAACTTGTAAAACCAATTCTTAAACATGAGCTGTCGAACATGATAGGATTAGCCACCGATTATAAGTACGAGGGGAACGTTTACGGTGTGTCTGGTAAAATTGAAATCTGAAAGTTGAATCCATTAATTTGTTAAATTGTTAAGTACAAAATCTGCTGATACATTTGAGTATATATCATATTAAGTAGTAAGTGAATAGTTTATCACTTATTTTTAGGTGTATGTTTTGCCTAAAAAAAAAACAATACTATTTAATCAATTCAGATATTCTATTTTTTGTGATCAAACGCGTCTGAACGTATTAAAATCTGAAGCCAGTAAATTTAAATACTGAATTGAATTATCAAACAAAACCTTACTCTTCCCAAAATGGTGTACTAGTTGGAATGTATTCTCGATGTTAGTATAATGAACTTTGAGAACATTCTTCTCTCTCTTCTTTTCCGATTTTTCTTTAACAAATTCACCCACTGATTATGCGCGAAAAGAAAAGCAGAACAGAGAAATATCTCAATCAGTGCAAAACCCCACTATTGTTTAATGGTGTTGTTTATAGCCTTATGTCTTGACATTATTGCCATTCGCTCTCCTGCAGCTTGTCATCAAAGAAATCCGTTAAAATTGGCAAAAGAGCGCATCACTTCCCCGACCCATTTATGCATGCTCCAGCTTTTCTGTGTCAAAAGGTTAAAAGAACACACGCATGTACTTAATTAGTCAATCTTTTTTTTTTTCAGTTCAAAAAAAAATCCTTTTTCAGCAAAGAAACCAAACAATAACAGGTTAAGATCATCACCATTTCTTCCAAGGACCCTGAACAACAAACGCCGGAAAGCTGGAGACATATTGGGTCCAATTCAAACCAATCTTTTGTGCAAGATAAGGCCCACTTGAGACATTGACCCACCACCAGAGTACATGGAGCCCAATTCACGCATCAAACTGACATTTGGTCTTCAGACCCCATCTCCTTCCCTAATTACGACGATGCCACTCTGTTCATCGCCCACGCTCTATTACTAGGAAAAAACTTAGATAGAGCTGGTCTTCTGCATCATGTGGTTTAGAATTTGTCACATCAAAAAAATCATTGGTAAAATTTTATTCCATGGTATGGCAAAATTTAGATCACATGATCTATGTAGACTAAATCTACCAAAGTGGTTGCCTTGTTATTATATTCCTAGTTTTAAAGCATGGTTTAAATGAGTAAAGCTTTGAATATTATTTAATTGTGTGGATTGACTTTTACACAAACTGAAGTGTATTCTGGAGTTTACTTAGATTACAGTTTGAGCTAGAGCTCAAATGAACGAAGTTTTATGTTTTCCTACCGGATAGACTTGATCATTTGGTATGCAAATTTCAATTTTTGTGGTGATTGTAGCACAAAGTTGATAGAGCCTTAAGTTAGGTCGTGTTCGGATTGTAATTTTTTGGAATTTTTGTAAAAAAATGTATTGTAACGATTTAATATATGTGAGGTAAAAAAATAATTGAAAAATGTGTTCATGAAAAACGTAGAGATTTTTTAGTGAAAAATCCCTTTCCAAACAAGGCCGAAGGAACCACCAGACTTTGGGCTGGTGGCTACCCACCAAACCATTAAGGCTTGGTGGAGTGGGAGGTTCAGAGTTCAAACCTTACCTCCCATTAATTGTTACAATATGTGAGCTTGCTGAACAAAAATTCATACGGGTGCGTAGTGCACTTATCCCCCTCCCCTAGTATAGAATAGTGTAGGTCTATCATATCTGACAAAAAAAAAAAAAAAAAAAAGCCGAAGATCCATGTGCGTCTGTGTTTTTTTTTTTTATAATAATTTGGGCCTGTTTGGAAGTGTAGTTTTTTAGCAAGTTTGTATAAAACTAGTTTTTTAACAACTTTTGCTACAGGAATTTCAAAAAACTTCTCAAAGTTTTTTACCTACACACTTCAAAAATCTAATACACAAAAAATTTCCCTTCAACTTTTCTTCTTTTTCCTCTCTCACCCAACCCACCACGCCAGCCACCACCTCTCCTGGCGCCGGCTACCTATTCCACCGCCGGTCACCTCAAAAGTTTTTTTTTCTGTCCCTCTCCCTCACCCCCTCTCCTCCCCTCCCCTCCCCTCTTCCCCTCTCCCTCCCCCTAGCCGATCTGGTCGCGTGACCAAATCGCAAAGGAAAAAAAAAAAAGAAAAGAAAGAAAAAAAAGAAAAAAAAAAAAGGAAAAGCAAATTTTTTTTTTTAATTTTACAAAGTTTTTCTACAACTTCTACAGTGATCTACAATAAAGTTTTATATAAATATCCAAAAAAACTCACCTTCCAAACAGGTCCAAATTACAAACTAACCTAAAAATCATGAAATGTACAACTCAAAAATATCACGAATGAAACGTGTGAACGGAAACAAATACTGGGAGTTGAATCCACATTGACTAGTTATAAATCTAGTAAAATAAGTTGAGAGAGAGAGTTTTTTTTAAAAAAAAATATTTGGAGGTGTAGGCCTAGCAGAAACAGGGGGAGACAGAAGGCAACAGGACAGCAACCGTTGGGGGGGATTCCGCGCGAAAACGGAATAGCATCTGCGCATCCCTTTTTCCAGGAGGCAGCGGTCACTAATAACTTAGTAGTGGTGGCGAATAAAGAGAAGCGTAGGAGGGGGGAGTACTTTGGGGAGGGAAAAGAAAAGAATAAGAGTTGTCCTGACTCTTCAGCTAAGCCCGTTTTCTTTCTCCATCATTCACGCCCCCTCCCATCATCTTTATATGTAGATATATCTCTCTCTCTCAATTTACTCACAGATACTACTGTAGAGGAGTATATAAAAAGGGAAGGAGGGAGGGAGGTGTAATGGCTCGTGAGCTTTACACTTTGCTTTTAAGCCTTTTGTGCTGCTACTAGTAGTATATTTCCATCTCTTTCTCTCTCTCTCTCTCTCATTGAATACACGCATTTCATTTGTTACTGTTACATATAAATTGCAGTAGTAGTATATTCGTATAGGCACGCAAATACATGTACATGTGGGCGTCAGAAGAAGAAGAAGAAGAAGGCTTCTTTTAGAGAGAGAAACAGAAAGATTCTCGACTTGAAGAAGAAGAGCAGGAATGGCCTCCACCGGACTCAGCAGTAGTAATAGCAGCAGCAGCAGCTACGATCTGTCATTTAAGATCTTGTTGATCGGAGACTCCGGAGTCGGCAAAAGCAGCCTCCTCGTCACTTTCATTTCCAATTCTGTTGAAGATCTTTCCCCTACCATCGGTAACCTTTACTCTTTGCTTCTGTCTTTTCTATTTCCATTTCTATATGCTTGTATGCCCCCTCTACAATTCTCTGCGTACATGATACGGGTACACCTCTATCTAATACTATGTATCGATCGTACATCGAATGAAGAAATTTAAGAATGCGGATTATATGCATTACTGCACATTTTTATGATAATTATTGTTTTGTGTTTTACTGAGTGATCTCATCTTTAAAGCACAATGATTTTGATGCCAGATTTCAATTTTACTGTTACAAGTAGCGTCTCCTGTTCTGCTCTATGATTTTGACTGAACTAATTTGTCGTCTCCAATCATCCATTGCACTTATTGCAAATCATTAGCCACTGTTTAATTAGCAAAATTTTGGTTGTCAAATCGGTTTTTAAGAGCCAGGGGGCGCACATTAATTGGATCAATATGGAGATTTCTCGGCAGCAAGTTTTCATCACATGTTAGTATAGATTTTTCTATGTAGACTGTATGTCAGAGAGTGATTGTTTTAGTTTGAACTTTCCTCCTCTTGGTGAAATCCTTAGAATCTGCACTTTGTTTGGCTACAATTACATGACTGGTCGATACACCAGCACTTTTTTTTTTTTAATGTATCCTATCAGACAACAAGGATTCTCTCTCCAATATAGAGTTGAATCTGTGAGCTAGCTTAATCTGCATCTGCTAACAGACGATTTTGTGCCTCATTCCAGGTGTGGATTTTAAGATCAAGCTGCTCACTGTTGGTGGGAAGAAGTTGAAGCTTACAATTTGGGATACCGGTAAGCAGAGCCAATCATTTATAGTTTTGCTAACTGTTTATGGCAGCTTTCCAAATTCTCTTTATGAAGTTCTATTGTGCAAATATTATGATACACCTTTACTTTTATTTGATTTTTTCTGTCATAGGCTCAAGTGGTAAATCTCTTGCACATAGAACTAGCTGTAATTTCACAAAATACAGCAGGCGATTTTGCACTTTACCTAGTACAAGTCAAATGTTTGTACTTTCTCTACTGTTCTCAACATGCCGTGCCATCCTAATTAACATTTTCCCCCGAAGTTGTTATTATATGTAAATCTTCTTATCTGTCAGAAGGTGTTGTCTTGCCATCGCAACTGATCATGCAACTTCTTCCTCCTTAAGATTAGAAACCGACAATCAGTACTACTTTACCATGATCAGACCCAATTTGGGTTTGTATTCCTCTTTTTCCTAGTGCTGCTAATGGAAATTTATTGTTGGGATCCTTGATTCATTGCCTCCTTTTTCATAAGTAATCCAAGCTACAACTTTCTGATGATAGTGCGCCCCTCTTGCTATTTGTTTCCTCCGTCCTATTCCTGCATATTTTGTTCTCCGTGATCTGATGGGGCTCATGACACCTTTTGCAGCTGGACAAGAGAGGTTCAGGACTTTGACAAGCTCATACTACAGAGGTGCTCAAGGGATCGTTCTTGGTATGTCATGGATAGATCACTATAGTTTTTCTTGCAAAGGGCTTGATTCTTTCATATTTATGAAACCTTTTTGTCATCCTGCAAAATAAGCTATTCTTTTAAGACGTGATTGATAAGATGAGATTTTGTTTATTTAATTGCATTATCATCATTCTCAGATTTCTGGTCAATTTATGGACTACTATTGCTTAGAAAAACAGAATACACATAATCATTCTTTTAACTTTTGCGCATTGGCCATTTTTTAAGATTGCTGAACTCCATGCAAAATTTGCTGTTTCTCTTGTTGGAGAATTTCTTTGATCCTTTTCCTTTTGCAACATGGTTGGTAAGGTTCCTTCATGCATATTTCTTTGTTTGCTTTAAGACCAGACTGCTGCCATCCAAGTCCACAGTCCAGAATTTTTCATTTTGTGGGAGACTCTTCCCAGTTGAGTAATATGAAGTTGTCCATATTAGGCATTGTCTATGCAGTCATTTGGTATTCTGCCCAAAATATTGTACGGTACTGTGAACCTTTAGGTTTCGATAGTACTGTTTCACTAAGATGATCATCTATATGTGCTCTTGCCACTTCCTTTTTGTAAAGGAAAGCACTTGTAACATTTCTTAGAGCTTCAAATTAAAAGAAGCTATGAGTCCTAAATCATATGAGCATGATAGGACCAGTATATTTGTTGAAACTGAAAATTTTGTACAAATAATTTTGAGTTCGAGCATTGTCAATCTGTTTTGGAGAAGTGTCATGCAATTATTGATGAATCATTTCAGTACATGAACAAATATTGCCGTATAGCTTTTAAATGTCTGCAATTTCATTCTGATTGACGTATTTTGTTTTGTCATGTTTAGTTTATGATGTGACAAGGAGGGAAACCTTTACAGACTTGTCTGATATATGGGCAAAAGAAGTCGAACTTTATTCAACTAATCAGGATTGTGTCAAGATGCTTGTTGGTAACAAAGTTGACAAGGTAAGCTAATAAATCCATAAATTGTTTTTGGCTTGTCTGATATATGGGCAAAAGAAGTCGAACTTTATTCAACTAATCAGGATTGTGTCAAGATGCTTGTTGGTAACAAAGTTGACAAGGTAAGCTAATAAATCCATAAATTGTTTTTGGCTAGCTTTCTCTGTTCATTCAAGCTCCATGTCTTTCTTTGTCAGGAAAGAATAAAGCATGGTCGCTTATTTAGATTTGATGTTATAGGCAAGTTAACTTGAGCCCACTGTCACTGCTGATTCAACATCCTATTATCTCCCCACCAAAAACACATCTTTGTTTTTTTTCCCTTATTTTTTTCCCTTTGGGGAGGAAGGGGGTGGGGCACCAGTTGAGCAGGTTTGATCAAGTTATATATAATGTCATAAAGATGGACTAGTGCTGCATTCAATGATTGTTCATCTTTATTTTCTGTAAATGTAAAAAGGTAAAAGTTAGCTAACTTGCATTGCTTTGCATTTTTAGGAGTCTGAAAGAGTTGTAAGCAAGGAAGAAGGAATGACCCTTGCAGAAGAGCTAGGGTCTTTATTTCTTGAATGCAGTGCCAGAACGCGAGAAAATGTGGAGCAGTGCTTTGAAGAACTGGCTTTGAAGGTACAGAAATTCATCATTTTTGGATTCTTGATGTTGCACCCATAGTTTTGAACTCCAATACAAACCTGTTGCAAAGATACAAAACTCTGCGCTGTGGTTGATGCTAATTGATTTAGAGCTATATGCTATAAATTTGATGGTAATGTATCTATTATTTGTAGCGACCAAACTCAATATATCAGGGTTAGGAATGTAAAACTTATGTCATGTATCTGACTTTCAAATTGATGTCAATCTACTACTAAGTTTATTGGGGAACCTTAGCACGCTTATTGAAGTATGAATTATTCTCCATTACAGTTCTACTAAAGTTGCTTATGAATTTTACCAACAACGGTACCTTACGTTTGAATAGCCCCACGATTCCCTTATGTGTTTAGTTTATTTTTCACTTAACCCAGATTATGGAGGTGCCCAGTCTTTTGGAAGAAGGATCTGCTGTGGGGAAGAGAAATATTTTAAAACAGAAACAAGTGCACCACACATCTGGTGGCGGTTGTTGCTCATAAAACACTGCAGATCTTATATTTGGAGGACTTATTAAGTGATCGCCCCAGAAGCTGAGCATTTCTTCGAAATGATGACCAGAATACATATATGGTAACCTTTGATTTCCTTAATGTTGCTGTTGTGCTTGAGTTGTCGCTGGTACATATGCTGGTGCTCTGGGATGTTGACGCCAATAACATCTATTAGCATGTGTAAATTTACTAGCATCTTTTGTTTCTTGGCTTATGTTTGTTGAGCGTCACTCAAATTGTCACTGAAACAGAATTGCTTGTATTTATTCTGATCTAGATTCAACTTCTTACGCTGCGCTGTGAATATAATTAGCTGCCATACACCACTGAGGAACTCTGTGACAAGCATCACTTGCATGGTTTTTCAGCACATAATGCTGGCTGCATCAATTTAAAATGCACTAGGTGAATACATGGATTTTGCAAGACAAAAAGTATTCTAACAAATATGCGTGTGTATTATAGTATTCAGTCTACCTTGCATAATTAAGGGAAGGAACGGAGACAATGACAGTGATCTACACCAACATATCAAAACTGTGTAACATTGGCTTATTACTGCCTTCTCATAGTTTACATCATAATAATTCGTAATTGCAAAGAGTCAGCACGTACCACTCCGACTTTCACCTGCAGCAAGCTGATTTTTGCGGTTCTGCAGTTGAGATCTTTACTGGGTCTGGTTTTTTGATTTTGATGGTTGGGGGCTACAAGAAAGTAGGAGGCGAGTCAGAGAATTTTATATGCCATAAGCCGTCAAAGATTCGGATCATAACAGCAGGATTTATGAGAATAGATGTCTACCTCTGCTCTGATTTCACTCTCAGCCAGCCTTTTCTTTATGTCTCGGGCAATTGAAAAGAAGACTTCGTTCACGTTATGATTTGTTTTAGCACTCTAGTCAAGTCAAAAAAGTCCCATGAGTTTCAGCGTCCTTTAATATACTAAAACAACACGGGGAAGTTAGTTTTATTTTATTGCACGCAAACATGTCAACACGAATACAGCAAATGCCTAAAATAAGCCATCATTACGAAATCTGTGTTAAAACACACAAAAAAAAAATCTTTAGGGAGGACTAGCTCGTGAGGGTCATAAACTCGTGGGCTTGTTTGTTTGCTCACCGTCTCAAAAAATTTAACGCCGTATTCATTGGCTAATGCCTGGCCTCGTGATGTTGGCACTGCCTGCCAAATGGAAATTAAATGTAGTTACATTTTGACCGGAGAGAAAGCAAGAGCAGCGGAACAATTACTTGTTGATGACTAGTAAATCTTTACCCTTTTGCTCTCATCCATGTCAGCTTTATTTCCAACGAGAATGGTGTTCACACTGTCGGAAGCATGTTGTTCTATATTCCTAATCCAGTTTCTGATGTCTACAAAAAATATATAACCTTGGCTCATTAGTGTAGGAATCATATGATTTCCATCCATCACAGCTTAAAGTTAAAACTCCCCCTTTTGAAAGAATCAAAGGATGGATGCGGTAAATCCTTTCTTTTTCAAACAAAAAAAAGAGAAGTGGGAAGTGGGAAGTGGGAACGAGAGATACTGTTGAACGACGATTCATCCGTAACATCATAGACCAGCAAAATGCCCATGGCTCCTCTGTAATACGCTACACAAGAGAGAAAATTAGAGTCATCATAACTTCACAAACATATTATGTCTTGATACTTCACCGCAATGTCAGATGAGTTTGTATTCAAAATTCATGACTGACTTCTTGCTTAATTAGTTTTCAGAAAAAGCAAGGAGCAGATTTACATCCTCATACAACAAAAACTTAACATATAGATTTTGAAAAGAGAGCTAGCTACCTGTGGTGATAGTTCTAAAACGTTCTTGACCAGCTGTATCCCATATTTGTAATTTAATGCGCTTTCCATCGAGCTCAATTGTCCTAATCTTAAGGTCAATGCTGAAAGAAACATCAGAGTTTCAGCGGGCTGGAACAGATTTAAGAATATGCTATCGAGTTTAATCCATTCAAGGGCCATATTTTTTTTGGCACAGTACCCAATGGTGGTGATAAAACTCGTTGTAAATGAATCTTCACAGAACCTCAATAGAATGCAACTCTTTCCAACTCCTGAAGCCAAGATACGTACGTCAGTGTACAGGAAAAGTTGAAAGACGGAGTAGGGAAAAAGTGATTGGGGTTGCAGGGCTCTAATGATATACGGTAGTCTCCATCTTCATACAAAGGTGGTGCAATGGGAGACAAAGTAGCGCACCGTTACTCTTTTCTAAGACCATTTCGAATTGAATTGAGACTCCCCGAGTGAAAGATTTAAAAGAGAGTACGAGGGATCATCAGTGGTCGGGAAACTCTTCCACCAGGATTCTATCTTCGAATGTGAAAATCAAGCTTACGGTAAAAATTCCCTATTTTGTTAGAAAACTCCGAGAAGGATGTGACGGAGAAAAAGGAAAAAGGTGATTCGGGTGAACCTGGTTTCAATGATACTGAGGCTTCTAGTGGAAAAGAATAACAAGCACCCTTCTGATGTAAAAACAAGAAAGCTACAAACAACTAACGCAGCATGTCAAATTTAGTACCACTATCAAGTCAGCAACCGCATGCTTTTTGACACGAATGACGAAACGAGGTTTTTTTTTTTTTTTATTATTATTATTATAAAAGCAGCACCTCTCCGAAGTCCTAAGCTCGATAAGATTTGTTTTATGTTCATGAAGAGAAAGAGAGAGAGAGAGAGAGAGGAAAAGAGGAAGACTTGCCGCTGTCGCCGATGAGGAGGAGCTTGACGAGGTAGTCATAGTCAGCTCGTGCTCTAGTAGGAGTGGCTGCCATTTTCTTCTTGAGGCCGTTTGTGAACCTCCTCTATCTATGGTTCTCGAGAGTAGCTGGTTTTGTAACTGGAAGAAACTGGTCTTTAGTCGTGTACTAGGTACCAGTTTAGTGAAAGACAAATGGAAAGAATTGACAAAAGAAACAGTACAAAGGGTTAGAGAAGAGGTCGTCTACATTACGATACAGGGTCACGAAATTGATTCTTTTGGAGCAGAGCAGACTGACGTTCAGGTTTCTTCTTGAATTATTTGCTGTTCTTTATCGGATGACCAGGTATCCATCCTATTTCATAATTGACCGTCAGGCCCACTCACCCGGGCGGCCCCCGCAGCTCCCACCTTTCCTATGGTATTTTTTTTATTTGGTAAATATAAACTAATATTAATTTGCTCTATATTAAGACGAACAGGGAGCTGTAATGGCAGATTGATGGACAAGGGGCGACCGTTCCTGGCGATTTTGTGCATTTTGCACATCGTGTAACTTTGTTTGCACACAGCGTAATTTTGTTTGCACAACGTGTAACTTTAGTACAAAATTTTGTGAGCTTTACACACGTTGTGAAAATCGAGATACAAGAAGTGATCTGGACCACACATTTTTTTGGCCAAAATCTGGCCGTGAACAGCTCAGGAATGGTCCTTCTGATGACCGCTTTTGCCCCTCATCCGCAAATTGATAGTAGAATGCTGATGTATTGCTCGGGGAAAGTTATGGCTTGAGCCATTTGCGCTAATCCATATACATTCATATGCAGATGGCCGAGGATAAAGGGTTTGAGTGTCTATTGGATGCTCGTTAAAATATATTTTTGATGTCATATTTTTAAAAATATAAAATTAGTTAAAAAAGGTAAATAAATATAAAAGAGTATTGGTAAGATTAAATAGAAAAAGAATATAAATGCAAATGTTAATGATAATTGTTAGCATGTGTATATATATATGATAGATTAGATAAATTTTATGCGTGTTAACAAGTGCTAAGTGAGCACTTATTAGGAAAACCAAGGATAAATACTTCCTTGACTAGGATATAGAGGCATTTGGCCAGGATCGTATGTTCAATGGCTAAATTGAAGGACGGAAACAAAATATATCCTTCCAATCAATTTGAAAATATTTTGTCGGTGACATTTACAATGAATGCAGCTATATGCATAAAAACTGTGACTAGGCTAAATAGAGGTGAATGGCCGTTGAAGAATTAAGAGGAGACGATAACTGACCGTTTATATAGTAACATTCTATAGGCATCCGAGTCTGCGGTGTTTAACTCTTATAAGATGTCTTTGCATTTGGCATCTCATACATGATTATGAATAGACAAGTTTCAACAGGACACGAGTATTCGCCTGTGCTAGTGTGCTGTAACTGTTTCATGGCCATGTTGGAGTATCAAACAGGCAATTGGTCACAATTTTAGGACAGTATTTTAGGACCACTACTGTCCTATCAAGCATCGTACTCCATGTTATTCTTATCAACTGTCAAGGACCATGAGAAGAAATTACGCAGAATATCTCCTCAGTTCTAGGGATGTAATCGAACGGCGCTCCTCGCAAGTAGCTTGGTCAAAATCGAGTGCGAGTCGAGCACGAGTAATTCGATAATTATTCAAGTTGAATTCAAATACTGATTTTTCACTATGGCTGATAGAGACTTATTGAGCACAAAGTAATTAATTAAAAATTATATATTTAGTTATTACAATTTTAGTCTTTTAGACTTGAGAGTTATATAAATTACTAGAATTACCCTCTTAGTTGAGTCAAATACTCGAGTTCGATTATACTAACAAGAAAATTAAACATAATCGAATCGATCTCGAGTTTTTGAACCATTCTTCGAGTTCGAATTCGAATTCCATTTCTGCTGCTCGTTCGAATTCAAGTATAACGATACTCAACACTTGATTCGACTCGATTACATCCCTACTTCTCACCCAACAAAGTACATGCCCTTTCAGACATCTGAGATGAAGGCAGCAAGTCAAAAAGAGCTGCAGAATGTCGAGGCTAAAGTATTATCAAGTAAAATCAGCAGCAACGCCCCGCTAGACACAGGAAATGATGCAGAAGATCCGCAAATCATTGGAACATATCCCATGAATGCACCATATGCTAATAGACCGGCATCAGTTCCCCTTGTGACACCTAAGAGTGCTGAGACATGCCAATATATACTTTAGTCCCTAACAAATCTTTTAATTGAGTCTAATCGTTAGCTTGGATCATATATTAATTGGCTTAACCAACCAGGTACAATGACATTCAAACTTTGACTGGAGGAAGCACAGAGGGTCTCAGCATTTGCCACGAAGCAGGGCATGACAAGTTAATTACATATTGAACATATCAACAACATACTCAGCAGGAACGAGGGGGATGAATTCTTCTCTTGATATTAAGTCAATTTCAAGAAGATAAACTCTGTAACAATAATGCTAACCTACAGAATCATCCCCTCAAGCGTGGATACAGAATATATCTCGATTACAAACCACGAGCATTTCACAATTTCCCGACAGGTCAGGATATCAACCTATATATCCTAATTTACTACTAAAGCAGTGACCAAAGCATAAGCAAAATCATGACTGAAAATCCTAATGGCCAGCCATGGCACTGGCAGCCTCTTCCAAAATTCTCCTAGCTTCCGTGTCGGGTTCAGCAAGTTCACGTGGAGTCTGCCAAAATATGCATTAGTATTGGCCGAAGTATGAGCAATAACACCAAAATAAGTAATTGAAAATAAGCTTTACCTTTCCATAGACATTTTCCCTATTAGGAGACGCCCCAGAGGCCAGCAACAACCTAATAGCCTCCATGTGCTCACCTCTGGCAGCATGATGAAGGGGCTAGAGATGAGTAGCAAGAGAAGTCATTAGCAAAATAAGGATTGTTTAGATTGTACAAATTATAGCTAGTACTTCCCTCAATTAAAAATGCTACAAGCTAACCCAAAAGCAGAAAAACTTAGAAGAACCTACAATCACTTCTCACCGTATCACCATCCAGGTCAACAGATTCCAGCATTCTCTTAACACATTCCGGACTATTACCACTGTTGAGTAGAAGCTGGACTATATCTGTATATCCTGCATACAGTCATCTTCCCTAAGCAAAATCAGTAAAATTTGCAATAAAAACTGAACGTAAGTACCATGAAAGTCCTGGACTACCTCCTGCACAAGCATCATGAAGGGGAAGTGCTCCATCTTCGTCCTTCACCTCCAAGTTAGCTCCTCTCTCCAACAAGAGCTGTGAAATGATCAGATAGTAAACAGTTTTTAGATTTTGATCCCCCAATAGCATTAATAATACTTGTTGATCGAGAAACTTCTCAGGGTGCAAACAAGTGAAGCCCCTGTGTGAACTACTTAAAATAAACCACTCAGGCTAAATTAAACGGAATTCTTTTGAATTTCAAGGAATTTCAAGTCAACCTCAAGCTCCAGGATACACTACTCAGCACACTACATGCTTGAGTAGAGCATCATTATTCTAGTGTTCATCACTAGTTCCACTAACAAATATTTCAACTTTGGTATCTATTTGATTTGTACGCAAAAAATAAACGTAATCTTTACGAGGATTGTGTAAAGGTCTAATATGGCCTGACTTTGGCTTAAGTCTTAAGATTGTATTGGCTTTGCAGTTGAGTTCAGCCAAGTCAAGTGGGAGTATAGCTATTATCTAACTGAGGTGGGGCAAAGCTGCGGTTTCAAGGCTCAATTGAGCACGAGCTTCAAGGAACCATGACAGAAGGTAATAAAATTATTATCAAACATATTCCAAGGTAAAGTAGAGAAATTCTACCAAAGAAAATGACTATAAACGAACCTGGACACAAGGTAAATGGCCATACAAACAGGTAAGATGAAGGGCAGTATCCCCATCCTCCACAGGTTCATCAATACTTCCAATGAAATTATCTGTATTAGCCATGAAAGAGGAGACAGACACACAGTAAAAAATAAGCCCATGACGTATCTAAACAATAAATTAACGAGCAACTCTGTTTTGCCCTCCTCTAAAGTAATTACACAAGAAAAGTGGACATATGAGGTAATTAACCTAGGGCCAAGCGGAGGTCCTCGACGTTGCCACGCTCCGCCGCCGTGGCTAGGTCACGGAGGTGAGGCGGGGTGTCGGAGTCGGAGACGTCTCCCAGGAACTCGAGCTGTTCGTCAAAAAGTATTCCCTCTTCTCCTTCTTCTTCATCCTCCATGCCGTTCCGCCTTCCTGCTACCGCCATCTCTCTCTCTCTCTCTCTCTCTCTAGCCGTCCGTCTGTTGCGCAAACACTCGAAACAACTGAAATCCTTGAAACTTTTTGTTTTAAGTACTGTAATTGCTTGCAAATAAATTTTTGGCCCAAGATCCAAATAATAGGTAGATATGCATTTGGGCCAACAGCTCCCTCAGCTTTCGGCATTGGGTATACTTTAATTGGACAAATCAGATCTAGAAACCTTTCTAGTCTACTCTGTTTCAATCCAGATGGGCCAACTAGGACCCAATAAAAAGCAACGCTCCATTAAATATTAGCTACCCATTGGTTCAGTTTTTAGCAAAATAAATAAACACTACTCCATATCGAAACAAGGCATGTCTTTAGAATTTTAGAAATGTCAAAATAAGTGATTTGGATGGATGATAACTAAGATATTAGGTATATCGAGTCAAATTATTTATATTTATTTAATAAGTGAGTCAAAATGTGCGGGTTATAAATGGATATATGCTTTAAATTGGTATGGATATATCTAATTATCCAATTATATCCCGTTGAACATTCCACTTATTACCGAATTTTTGTTGCTATTGGGTTGGTAAGGCATTCTGATGCGACTGCTAAAAACGTGATCCGAGCTGAGCTGCTGCGAGCTGGTCAGGGAAGAGCTAATGTGCAGGTGAGGTGAGCGAACCGACCTGCAAAGGGACAAATGGCGGAGCTAGTTCCCCGGAGCAACTCCGATGGTTAAGTCAGTAGAGCTTATGAGTAGGGTAACAGTATAGAGTACTGCAGATGGCGTACCTTGTGTTGTCTTGTGGTGCTATATTTATAGGCTTGTGGGTAGTAGTTTCCTTATAGGATTAGGAGTCCGACTGGAGAGGGAGTCCTTCTAGGGCTCCATCGGCTAGCTCCGAAAGGTTCGGAGGCCGCGGCCCACCAGGCCCATCCAGCTGGGAGGCAGCGGCCATGCACAAGTTGGCATCCCTCCTGTCCGAACTGGTCTGGCCGAACTGACAGGTCACCATGTCCGAACTGACACGTGGCTCTGGTGGATTTGCTTCTCTACACATTCAAATTTATCTACTTCACACCTATCAAGTGTTTGAATGTGCAATTTTAAATGGGTATAAATGAGTAATGCGAGTCAACCCATCAGTCACTAATTAATTGTATTTAATTGAGGCATCCATATGAACCCATTTAAAGTTCATGTCATATCTAATTCCATTCATTAGTAGGCCGGTTTGAACGGGCCAATTTAATTGGCCAAAAACTGAAATTGACACTATTTTTGCCCTTCAGTTATGAATGCACTTAGGCCAAAAAAGGTATAGCTTAGAGTTATTCATCAGTTTAGGGTGAGAATCAATGAAGTTAATTAAAGATTGAAGAAGATAATGTGAGATAATTAGGTTGTATTTCATATAGCAACCAAAATAATTTCCAGAATCGAAGTTAACTACAATAAATTTATCATCGCTTAGTCGTAAACTCGTAATGTAGCATTGGAATGCCTGTGTCCATAAACATGCAGGGACAGCGTGAACAGTAAACCATGAATTTCTCAAACAAATAGTATTAAATCGAAGAAAAGAAAACAATATCTGGAGCCACAAATCATGGACTGTGTTTCTGGGGGGAATTATTTGGGTACAAGTTGCAACAGCGAGTCGGCAATCAACATTGAAACATGCCTACATGCAGTGCCAATGGACCGCTTTCTCTTCCCAATCCCCGCCATCTATCCGTGGATTCTGCCAAAAGGTTCTTGCTTGTCTTATTCAAGGCCGCCACCCCTTTATCTGTGTTTTGATCACACCAGCTGTAGAAAACGAAAAGGTTGGACAGTTGAAACGAAATAGGTTTGATCTTCGCTGACCTAGAAAGGATAGTAGTACGAACTCTTTCCCTAAGAACATACGTCCTTCTTCGGTTCACAAGATTTCTCTTGAAAGAAGTTTTCCCTCCAGCTGAGGTACCATTGGATGTCGAACTACGTACATAAAGTCATATATAAAACCTCAGTTAATTCCATCAGTTTTGGTATTCCTATTCATACAGAAACTAGAGAAATTTCTAAAATTATGATGAATTTTAAAAAAATTCTACAAAGGGGGCATTTTGAATATGGGATTCTGTCCAAGGGGTCTTCGCATTCAGCAAATGCGAGCTCATGGAGCTCGCATTTGCTGAATGCGAAGTCTCCTTGAATTTTCGATCAACAAAATCCAAAAAAAAAAACAAAAAGAAAACCATAACAAATGCGAGGTCCGTTACCTCGCATCTAATAAATGCGAGGTCACTTAGACAAATCGGAATACAAAGCAATGATCAACTAACTTAACTGGACCAGCATTTTCAACTAATTTAGTATTAGTAAAATGTGGGTGCATTTTCCAGTCCTGGAAACCCTTCAATGAACGACTTTTCCTATAGCTTTCAAACTTTTATATTTATTTAAGGGTTAATTCCAGAAACTTCCTTTGAGATTTATCCTAATTTCACCCAACACTCCTAAATTTTTAGAAATCTCACATAGCTCCCCTTAAATGATTTAAAAAATTAAAAAATAAAAGATGGTATAATACCAAAAAATTGAAAATTGTATTGCGGAGAAAAAAGAATTTAAAAATTCTTAAAACATTTGCACAAGTTTTCCATCGCTTATTTTTTTTCAAAAAATTGTAAACGGATTGATTTTAATAATTTTCATTTATCTTGCAGCTTTTACAAGATTTTCATGAGTCAATAAAATGTTATTCATTAATTTTATGCCGCATTCATCATTATCACACCACCCTCCTCCTGATGTAATCATAAAATGTTATTCATGCACATAACACATAATCGGAATTCTGATGTAATCCACTTAATTGCCTATTTCCAGACAAATATTACACTGTATCAAATAATCCAAATCCACTTAAATTTTTTTTTCTTTTAAAAGATTTTGTTTTTTGGGAAAAAAAAAATTGGTCTGAAGAGGCTAAAAGCACCAAGTGTTAACTCAATTTTCGAGCTCTTCCTCCCTCCTACGATACCATGACAGATGAAGTAATCACTCCAGCCTCATCCTCGACTACCAGCAGCTCTACAACCGCTATGCATTTGGAGGGGAATTTTGATTGTTTTCAGATTGAGTACCTCGCATTTAAGAAATGCGAGGTACACAATCTCGCATTCTCCAAATGCGAGCTTGCAAGCTCGCATTTGGAAAATGCGATCTTGTTTTTCTTTTTTTCTGGAAATACTTACCTCGCATTTGTGAAATGCGAGGTACCTGAACTCGCATTTCACAAATGCGAAGATCACAAGTCTAGAACCAACTTCAAAAATTACCCTCTTTGTAGAATAACTTTTTTTTTTCATCACAATTTAAGAATTTTCTCCAGAAACTAATCCCAGATTAGAGGAAATTCTTAAATTATTATGAAAAAAAAAAGTTTTTCTACAACAGAGGCTATTTATGGGGTGATTTCTAAAATGAGGTGGTTCGCATTTGCTGAATGCGAGCTAACAAAAAGCCAGGTAGCATTTTTTTTTTAAAATAGACCTCGCATTTCTCAAATGCGAGGTCCTTTGTCTGTCGGTGAAACATGAAAACCCAGCTCCTTCAACCTCAGTCCTCTCTTTGACTCATTTAACCAAAAAACCCAAAGAAACAACAAAATTGGGAAATACAAATTGAAGGGAAATTGCATCCCAAATCCGTCATTGAAATCCTCGGAAGTAGCAGCATTCATCAAGAGTGCAGCCGTTGGAGGGAGGGAGTCCAACTTTGGTCATTTTGGAAGCTCTCGCCAGAAAGTTGAAGCCCCAGAAAGCTGCAAAATGGAGACCGGAAAATGTTGAAGCTACAGCCAGCTTTCAGTGAATAAGTTAAGCTTTCTGATGCTATTGTCCAGTGACGGAAGAAGATGCTGAACAGATGCGATTGTCCAGGTAGCATTTAACAGATGCGAGGTAAGTGACCTCGCATTTTTGAAATGCGAGGTCTGGTTTTCTTTTTTCTTTTTTTTTTTGGATTCTGTGGGTCGAAAATTCAAGGGGACTTCGCATTCAGCAAATGCGAACTCCTGAGCTCGCATTTGTTGAATGCGAAGACCCCTTGGACGGAATTGTATACTCAAAATGCCCCCTTTGTAGAAATTTTTTAAAATTCATCATAATTTTAGAAATTTCTCTCCCAGATTATGGAGTATTAGTTAGTCAAGGCTAACTAAATTAATTTACAAAGAAAAGATCATGGGTTACGCTCATTCAAGTTGTCGTATACCTATATATCTTCACCGTACATTGCCCACCGCCAGTTATAAACAAGATTCTTTTTCTCATTTCAATGTATCTGCGATTATGCTTTTGAAAAAGATTATGATTAAAGGTCCAAGAACATATATAGATAGATATTGTGAAATGTTTGGATGGTTAGAGGATAGTCTCTGTACGTCTTTCTTTGTCCTTTGGAGAGGGTTACAAGATGTAACCGTGGGATCAATCGTAATGGTAAATGAGGGAACAACATTGCACGGTCGTCCATCCACATTGTTCCAAAGAATTAAACTCCAAAACAGTTCCCCGACCATCACATCTCCAAATAACTTCACTTGTGCTTCAAACTGTTCGGCATTACTTGTGGTTAATCGCACAATTATCATCCTTTTCTTTTGATTCTTGTGGTTAATCGCACTATTCTTGTCTAGATAATAGGAGACGTCTTCATACTGCCGCCAAATGACAAATCTCTTAAGTGCCTTGACTAGGGAAAGCAACTGAAAGAAGTTTACAACATCATTCCCTCCCCACACCCCCCCCCCCCCTCCACCCAAAAAAAAAAAAAACCCACCAAAGAGCATCTAATAAATCAGCTTTTCTGAAGGTGCCAGTACTGTTGCTGTCACTTGCCAATACATACCTCAAGGTATCTGGAAGAGTAATGGGGTGTGATGATGACAGGTATGCAGCAAACGAGATGTTCCTATTTGAAGGCAATTAAAACACATAAATACGTAGAGGAAACCATTGACGACATAACTTGTATTGGAGGCGAGTATAAGCATAAAATTTTGTGTGCAACCACGCTTTTGTGTGAAGCAATCTATAAATACTAGTATTACTATAATTTATGATTTTCACCAAAAATAAAAAAAAAATTTAATGTAAGCATGGAATCAGATACTTGAGAAATTTCTTATTTCTTTGGGATGTTAGCAGCATTTGATGGTAAGCAGCTTAATGACGCATACCTCTTTGATACGTGAAAGGGTACTCTTCTGTACATTTGTCCAAAACCTCAATTAATTCCGCATTAAGACACATGTTGCTTGAGAGCGCAAAAGAAAGTGGCACAGACGGGTGGGTTATCCATCAAAGAAGGGCAGTTTTATGTATGCCACTGGCTATACTTGCGCCGTGACCGTTTAATCTCCTTTGTCAATTTAATGAAACAGACATATATAAGATAGTGGTGGCTTTCTTGTGAATCAAACAACAGAAACCTAATCCCACCACTTTTGGTTGTGATGTAGCTCATCAGCATAGGTAGTCGTGGCTAATCAACCAGCTTGTGTTGTATCAGTGTATGTAGTCAAGATCCATCTCCCACTCCTCACCTTTCAGGTTTCTACCCTCTCTACGTTCCTAAGATAACAAACACCGCTCTTACTCATCATGATCATGGTCAGCTAACTAATGTTTTCACTAACTAAATTGAATTTTGACATGCCACTCAAAAAAAAAGAAAAAATTTTGAGCAAAAAAAATAATTTAAGAAAGAAAACCTCTCATAGATGTACCTAATGTTGTTAACTTTTTAGGGGCAAAGTAAAAGCTTACTCAAAGAATTGAAAGAAGATGATCTGATTCAGAGCGCGCGCAAGTTTTCAGAATGAAATTGAAGTATAAAAGAATTCTAAAGAATGATAAATTTCTATTACGATATTGTGGATGTATAATTAACAAATGAAGACAAATTAATGTCGATATTTGACAAATTAATTTCCTAATTAACGTTGATCAGATCAGTTAACAAAAGAATAGCTGAACAGAGGGTTTGATTTGATTAGTAATGGCAATCGACCAAGGGATGAGGAGATGCGGAGAAGACAATAACTTGTTGCTTAGCGGATGCAAAGGGGTATTTGGATTCTGTGCTGTAATCATCTTCAGGTTGGTCTGGGGCAGCCGGAAGATTCAGGTCTAAAGACAGGAGGGCTCTTGGCTTCTTGACTGCAAATTCTCGAGAACCCTCCTCGTCGTTACTGCTGGTGCCAGTTAGCGTCGGCAGGGGTCTGTGTCGCCTCATGTGACCCCCTAAGGCTTGGCCAGAGCTGAACTCAGCACCACATATCGAACACTCGTGAACCCTAGACTTATTGACATCACCGGCAATGATGGGGTCTTTTCGGCCGCTTGGAATCTGAAGCGACAAGGTCGTATCTTCATCCCTGATCAATCCAACAGTAGATTCTTGATGTGCTCCTAAGGACAAAGGAGGAGGGGATTTGCCTTCGAGATCAGTTGGCTTGGGCTTCTTGTGACTTGCCCTGTGGCCGCCAAGCGCTTGAAAAGAAGGGAAACTACGGTTGCATGTCTTGCACTGGTAGACATCATGGACCGCGGAAGATGACTTTGCAGTGCTAGTACTAGGCATGGGAGGATGAGTAGTGGGTTGCGTTGATTTCCGGGCACGGCCTTGGGCTAGAAGAATTAAGCAATTGGCCATGTCTTCTTCTTGATCTACACCTACTACGGAGGTCTGTGTCAATTCACCAGAATTTGAAGGCGAGGTGGTGACGCGATTGAAAGCGGTAAACGAGTCACCGCCAGGAGTACCAGTGCTACAGGACGAGCTTGTTGTCGTGGCCATGGTTAAGAGGAAGGGTGGTTGAGGCACGGTTCTTTGTCGCTTGGTTCGCTTTCCTTTGAAGATCATATGCTTCGACCCCAAGATAATTTCTTCTTGATGAACTTCCATATATAATAGTATTGTAGTAGGATCGAGTACTAGAAATTCAACCAAAATCACAAGCAGAGAAAGAAAGGGTTCCTGAGGAAAGTTAAGGTGTGTGAAGGAGGAAAGTGTGTAACGGAGGGGAGGTTATATAATATAGAGACGAAGGGGAAAAGAAAGTGGGGAGTCTGGAGAGGAAGTAGCAGTAGTTGGTTGCAGTGAATATTGGTGAAAGGGTTGTTTTTTGGTAGTGTGAAAAAGCCGTCCCCGTGAATAGTAACCAACCCTGAAATTGAATGATTGTTGGGGTTTACTGCTAAACTAATAAATCATTCCTCTGTTTCTTCTTCTAGACTCCACAGTACTTGGGATTTCGATCAAAGGAAAATGATTTTGGAGAGGGAGGGGTTGGAGATAAGTTAATGTTGATTAGGTTTCCACCGGAAAAACCACAGTCGTGAATAGCGAAGCCCCTAATTTAAAGCGATGGGATGGGGTGGATGGGAACGTAAGAAGCATGAAGAGGTCAGGAAACGAGTGAGATTCGGTTGGCTTTGAAGCAAACCCATTACTTTTTCCCAACGATTCCTTGTGGAGGATTAGAGTGCAAGCCTGGCACCACAGAATTTGCGGTTCAGCCTCCCCACTTCCTTTCTTCATTTCTTTCCGGTTCCTTTCCTTCTTTTTTCTCTACGTTTTTTATATTTATATCTATGTATATAATATACATATATTATACTACTATTTCACAAGCTCGCGGAGCTGCTACAGCTACTTAACTCACCACCATCTTCTTCTTGTGTTTTTTCTTCTCCCCGGCCCACTAAAACCTGTGATCAGTAGTAGTTACATATAGAGGGACCGGGAAGACCGAATCAAAAGGATTTAATTCTTGACTTTCTATACTATGATGAATTAGGAATTCAATTAGGATGGCTGGGACACTAATGATGATGAGGAGGGTACGTAGAGCGAAATAGTTTGGTGATCATAATTAAGAGTATTAATTAGCGTTGTTGTTGTTGTTGCTGCTGCTGAGTTTTAATTTTAATTAGTGTGCTGCTAAACCAATATTCGAGCAAATTCCATTCCATGTGCAGTTGATCCACTCACCCTTGTGCTGCACATTCATCACTTGTTAAACGGTGGGAGGGAGTATGACCCAAAAATCACGCCGGCTTCGTCATTCCATTATTAATTTCATGCTATATTAGCGTCGACCATTGCTAGAGATTAATATGTTTTTAGCCAATGATTAGGGTTGGTGAGGTACGGCAAGGAACAGTGACACGTTCCCTCGAGGACTCCACGGGGGTACAGAATTTCTCGACGTTAATAACTAAACTGACTAGCAAGTCCAAGTCCAAGGCCGTCGGTCTTTATTCTAGAATTGATAATTAAGCTCGCTCGGGATGATGAGAAAGAGTGATTAATCAAATGTGATCAGTTTAGGAGACTGCACACGATGGAGCATGAGGGAGCAGGGGGATAAAATTTGTTTGTTTTATGATTGAATGAGCTAATTACGTTACGTACTTGTCAGTGTGCGACTTGGTTCATGCATGAAGCAGCTTTTGGAATTTGGTGCTTTTGATCAAACAATAAGTGTAAGTGTCCAGTGTGCTGTGGCCACCATTAGCATGCAAAAGTTCAACCCATAAAGTTTACATTACATACATTCATTTGTATTAATTAAATTTTACACAGGGCAAATGCACAGCTGCAGTATAATCCAGAAACATTTCAGTTTTAAATATTGAGTAAATCTTATACACACTGACGTCAGCGTATACACTATTACGGTGTGATGCACGACACATATACAAAATTTAATTTTCAAATTCAAATTCAGATTATGTGTCATACATTCAAAGATGAATGCGGGTTCACTGTCAGTGTATAAATGATTGATTCTTAAATATTACCCTTCAGAAGGAAACAAATTTAAAACACTACAATCTATCGAGAATTTTGGTGAAGGAAATTTTGTTGTTGCATCGTCGTTTTAGTCTGTATGGAATTAGGTGCGCTGTCTATTTTTAGTCTTTTATGAGTCCCAAGTTTGGACGTCCAACTCCCAGCTTCCTTAGCCCTTTTCCTCCCCCCGATTTTTAATGAAAATTAAATGAGACGAGTCTCATACTTTATTTATTGTATGACCAATTGGCTTAAGGGAGTAGTGGCAAGTACGCACGTCGCCGCCGAATTAGATCTTCAAATGAAAAACACCCCTAATTGCAGCACCTACAAGCGAAGCAAATTAATAAATGTTTGGTTCGATCGACTTATTTCACACAATGGACAACTAATTACTAATATCCATCTTTCATGAATGTAATTCCATCCCCTACAGCAGTACATAAATGAACGTGCTGCTTAGTGTATGTATGCATGTATGTCATCAAATCAGAGTATTCTTTGATTACAATTAATACCCAATCAATACAGTTCCACTAACGTACTACACCTAATCAAAGCAACTGAATTCAGACAAGTGCTTTAATTTGTCATGCTACGTAAAATTACTTGGCTTTTTTTGTTTTTGAAAAAAATTAAAGGTTGTATTAATCACGAAAATTGTTGGAAATCATCCAACACTAATTATTTGACAAAAGTCAGGGGAGAGCTCTAGAGAGATTCGAGAAGGTTGTATGTTTTAGCAAAATTTGCTAAGCTATGCACAATCTTATTTGCAACATGGTTTTAATCCCCTTCCATCCAACATGGTTCAAATCAACTGGAGGTGAGGTTAGAATGACGCACTTTATCTTGGCAGAGTTGCAATTTTAAACTGCTAAAGAAATTCCAAGGGGAAAAAAAAAACAAGAGGAGAAACCTATATATATATATATATACACACACACCGGAGCTTATGGAAAAAGAAATCCATAATAATTAGAAGGGATAAATAGCCAATTTCGTCCCTAAATTTTTTATTAGTGCCGATTTAGTCCATAACTTTTATTTCTGACTAATTTGATACTTGAACTTATTTCGTAGTTCCAATTAAGGATCTTCATGATGACACCACTACCTAAAACTGATCTGACTCCTAATTGACTAATTAAATAGGGGTATTATCACGAGACTATAATAAAACAAGTAAATCTTATAAAAAATCACTAAATAAAACTTTTAAATCGTGTAAAAAATCACCATGTACTTCTTTTTTAAAGTTTAATATTGTGATTTTTTACACAATTTACTTGATTTATTATAGCCCCATAAGTGATCGATGTTCCTAAAATACCTTGTCAATTAAGAGTCAAATTAGTTTTAGGTGATGAAGCCGCCACTGAAGTCCTTAATTGGAACTGCAAAATAAGTTCACATATCAAATTGGTTAGGAATAAAAATTAGGGATTAAATCAACACTAGTGAAAAGTTTAGGGATGAAATTGGCTATTTTCCCGAATTAGAAGTAATACAGCCTAAGAAATGAATTTGAGAAATACGTGAACGATTTCTTTTCTTTATGGGGGGGTTGAGTGGGCGGACGGCAAATACAAAGATAATGTGTAGAACCGGAAAAGTGTTTTATAGATGAATGCCCATAAATCAATAATGGCCCAATGGGATGGTTTAAAAAAGAAAAGTAGTCGGATCCAACGAATATAGGGGGCGGTGCGGTGGCTGGCTGTACCAAAGATTTCCTGGCTGTCGGAGAAACGGGAGTCGCATGTAGCGATAGGAGTGATTAAGAATAAAGAAGAAGAAGGGAAGATTCTTGGCGTAAGGATGTGAGTGGAATTGGGAAGGTGGATTGCGAGACCTAGGCACGTAACTCCCTATCCTCTCTCTCTTTCTCTTTGATTCAAAGAGAGAGAGAGAGAGCAGTTCTGAAGAACCTAAAGAAAAGTTTTTTTTTTTTTTTTTGAGTTTTATTTTCCTCTCCTGAAATACTTGAGAATGATATCATCTTGTAGGCTGCCGTGAATAACTCAGGCTGCTTTACATCTGTCGACTGCCATTTTTCTCTTGGTTCTGCATCACTTTTCTCATGGACATTTTTTTTTTAATTTTTTCTGGGATGATATCGTGGGATCATGCTGCATTTGTAGAATTTGAATGCAGTCCGTCAGTCAGACATGTGTATCTCGATTTTTAATATATTTTTTAGTAGCAGACAACAGCTATGCAAGTAATTAAAGTAGAAGAAGAATTGACAAGCAATGCAGGCATGTCGGCGAAGAAGGACTTGAAATTTTTTGCATCACATATTACTAGCATGTTTTGTGCGTTGAGCAATATGAGCACTACTGCTGCTGCTGCTACTGCCTCCTCTCTTTTTTAGTTTTAGAGGGCAATCATTGGTCGTTTCATTAATCCTCTGTCAAACATTGGCAAACCCATCCTATACACATATTTAATTGCACTGTAGGATACATGTGTTTTGCCCCTGTACTGTTATATGTATTAATCTTCTTCTACACTATAGTGTATATACTGTCAGCGTTGGGTGAATGGCAGTCATGCAAAATTTGAATTTGAAATTTAACTTTTATACATATGTCATAAATTCAACGATGATAATGTATACATTACAGATTAAGATAATAATCAAGGCACGATTAAGATACACGGTCTACATCACAGATTTTCTTGGGTTATATTGGAAGTTTGGGGAAGAGATGCTTAATTGGTGGAGCATGCACCGTATCAGGATATGCAGTGGTAATAAACTTCATTGCTATACCACGATAGATAGCAGAGTAGTAGCTAAAAAAATCGTCCTTTTTTTTTCTATTTTATATGAGTAATTTTAGTGCTTCTCCACACACTAGTATTGATTAACATGATGAAATGGATCTCAGAAGTCATCATGCTCGATCCCGATCCATTAAGGATCTTCTTTTTGTGTTGCTTTGCTGAGGAGGAATCAGACATGAAAAGCTACATCGCCCTTGAAAAAACAGATACTGCATAAATAAAAGAGAGAAGGCAAAATTAATGATGGGATGATAAAAGATTTTTAATTAATTGTTACGATCGAGTACCGCTTTCAGCTTTCTAGTTCCTACCTCTACTCCATACATAAAGTAGTAAGTACTGCTACAGCCGGATGAATGGCCCGTGAGCCTGATGAGAAGTGAGAACCCCTCTCGATCGGGTGAGGACACGGTTGACTCGGTGGAAGCTGATGTGCACTCCCACGCTAAACCCTTTCACTAGATACGATCTCCAATGTGTTTTTTGTGAGTATTTTATTTTTTCCAAAAAGACTTTTTATAAGCATTTAGTTTTTTTTTAGCATTTCAAAACAAGGCTGCTAATGACAATAATAGGCACGCATTAATATTGTAGAGTTAGTCTTTTGTTCTTTTTCTCAAAATGAATTTAATTTAATTTTTTATTTTCAACAATCTTGTCTCTTTTAGTAAGTTTGAGTTACTTTGTTCAAACTAGGAGTTTTACCGGTCAATATCTTTCTTTTTTTTTTGTTTTATCCAAGACCATGTCGATATCTAAATCACTCCTAAATCTTTATTTCGATCGCAATATCAATCAATCATTCAATATCTACGGCCTAATTTTCTCGGTTGCCCAATAAAATAGTTATGTTTTATTGTTTAATCCATTCTTTGAACAGGAAATAATTCTCTTGTTCACGGAGAGACAGACATTAAAAAAACTGCAACTCAATTAATTGCATTAAAGGTTTGGATTTAAATTGACCTTATGCATGCAATACAGTTGATTAGTTGAAGGTGAAACCCGCCATTGTCTCTGAACAACAATTTGAAGAAACAGTGCTGCTAGATGGGCAACAGTTGTGATTGGAAGCGGGCAACTTAATTTGGGCCTGTTTTCAGAAAAAGATTAAGCCCAATTTCGAAACGTTAGTAACGAGTCTATGATTTCCATGTGGGCCGTCTATTCCTCCTCTTTATTTATTCTTTTTGGGAGGGAAAGGAATAATAACGAGTGCCGCTCTTTTTTCTTTTTCTTTTTCTTTTTTTTTTGGGTAGGAAAAGGAATAATGTTGACGGTTAAAAAAAAAATTAGCAGATGAAGTAAGAATTGTAGTAGGCATGAGCGAAGTTGCCGTCCAAGGAGAGATGGCTGCTGCAGCCGCGAAAGAAACTCGGGCTGAAAGAGAAAGGGTTCACGGGCGGAGGGGTGTTGGGTCAAAAATGGAGCACGGCAATTAAGATGGATATAAGGGAGGTGCCGGTGGGTGAAAAAACTAGTCCCATTAAAAAAGGGAAGATCGTTCAGAACGTCCCTCATATTTTGTAAAATAACTTTTTTCGTCCCTTACTTTTAAAAGTGTACTTTTACGTCCCTTACAAATTTACATTAGTCAAATTTGGTCCCTATATAGGTTTCCGACTAGTTTTTGGCCGGAATTCATCACATGTCTTGCATGTGATCATTTATTAGGGGCAAAATTGTCAAATTAAAATTTGCATAATTCATCTATAGTCCTTTACATTTCACAAAATGAATTGTTTCGTCCCTTATATTTCACAAAATAAATTTTTTCATCCCTCATATTTCACAAAATGAATTTTTTTATCTCTCGTTGACCACGTGTACGAATAGTTTTATTTAATTCATGTATATATCTATTTGATTTCATCTAAACAGTACAAATAATATGTAATATATCTCTATTTGATTTCACCTAAACAGATCGATATATATATGGGTTTAAATCTAATAATTTTGTTTTAAACCTATATATATATATATGTGATTTCACCATGTGAATCTATCCAATATTTGTAGCCTTTTTTATTTTAGTAATAATTCATTTATTGAGTTGTTTAATAAGAGTATCTAATTAATAGGTGTTAATTCGAATTCTGTAGTCATGCTAACAAATTGCAGTTTAAATTTGAAATTTTTATTCGCTACTTTTAAGACCAACAGTTGAATTTCTTGCCTTATAATTATTTTAAATTTTGAAAGTGTCAATTACTTACTTCTTTTTGTCATACTTTTCCTTTGTTTATTTTTTTCTGTCTAAATTTAATTCGATATAAACACTTGATAATGTTTAGAATTAAATGCCTTCTTTGTTTTCAATTTTCAAGTAAAAGGAATGAACATGAGTGAAAAACTAACAATTTTTTTTAAACTCCTGTATATATCTATTTTAATTTCACATGAACAGTACGTTCAGGAGAAATCAAATAGATATATATTACATGCTATTCGTATTGTTCATGTGAGATCAAATAGATATATACATTAGTTTTAAAAAAAAAGTTATCCGTACACATGAATAATGAGGGATGAAAAAATTCATTTTGTGAAATGTGAGGGACGAAACAATTCATTTTGTGAAATGTGAGGGATAAAAAAATTTATTTTGTGAAATGTGAGAGACTATGGATTGGATGATGTAAACTTTGATGTGACAATTTTGCCCTTCAAAAATAGTCACGTGCAAGGCACGTGGTGGATTCCGACAAAAAACTAGTCGGACACCTAGATAAGGATCAAATTTGATCAATGCGAATTTGTAAGGGACGTAAAAGTATATTTTTAAAAGTGAAAGACGAAAAAAGTCATTTTGCAAAATGTGAGGGACGTTTTAAACGATTTTCCCTTAAAAAAATTTGTCAGTAGCCCCATCACAAAGTTACCCACTGTCACCATCCTATCCTGTTTCCACAAAATTGTCACGAGTTCGAAATTTTGGAGTGTATTTCGGGCTGAAAAAGAACTGAATAGGGAGGGATTCATGGAACGACCTTTAGTCAGTACAGAATAAGCATCCTCTCATGAAGCAGCAAGCTAAGCCATAGATGGTCCGGAACAATTGCTAAAAGAGGATCAGCTCTCCAGCTAGCCGTTGAAATTATGATTGGCCAGTTAGTATCACCTGACCAATCAAAAAGGCCAGCCTGGTTGCATGACTCGCGGCGGTGCCTCATGTGATCATATTTGTCCTACTTTCACTCGCGGCGGGGCTTCTTCACATGCCACATTTTGCCCTGTTTGATGGGGAGATAGCATAGAATTTTATTTCGTTTTGGCATTTCCACTTTACGGGGCACTTCCCTTTCTTTCCCTTTATAGCAGCAGGTAAAATCAAAATGTGCTACTACTACGTACTACTTAGCCAAAAAGAAGAGACTAATATATAGTAGCTCTATCAGGGTCTTCCTTGTGCCGTGCGATATACATATGAATAAGATTAAGTGGCAAGGATATATAGAAGTTTTTGATAATATTCTTCTTCATTTTTTCCTTCGTTTGAAAAGCAAAATAATTTGATTGACAAAAATGCTACGTTTCGTTCTGTGATTATCATTGCTGTTGCAAAGTCCCTATTAGTAAATCATTATGGAAGAGGAGGTATGGCAGTTAGGTGGGAAAAAGGATTGTTTACCTCTTTTAGAACATCATTGGTTGTAATTCTCTCAATCAAAGCAAAATTATTACCCCAAATTAATGCACGTTGAGAGAAATGAATGAACAAAATGCCGTACAAACTAAGTATTTGTGAATCATTATTCGGATTTATATATTCCCTCGTGGGGTCTTCGATGGTCGATAATGATGATCCTAGGTTAAATATATGCCAAGCGATACAAGTACACTTAATGGGGAACAGACGAAGACACCAAGTTCTAATTAAGATATGTACTAAGAAAATTGATCGCACCAAACTCACTAAACCGCGACCCCATCTTTCAGGCCGCTTGCCCCTATATTTCATGCTCTGCATTATTTGAATCCATCTCATCCAATTCCAATGCTCTCTCTAGTCTCTAGACCACGATGGCTGTTAAACAATTCAAAAAACAAAACCGCATCTTCCCAAACTGTTCACCATTAATATTAGTAGATACTATGACTCTTCCATGTTTGCATAAGAAGTTAACCGGAAACCGGATACAGAAGGTACAGGCACGGCAATCGCATATTGGCATTGAATTATGACTATATATAAAAGCAACGGGAACTGCATGAGAATGAGATGTGGAGAGCAGTACGAGAAGTGCTAGCTCAAGCAGTCTTAGTGTGATCATATCATCTTTCCCAATTTTCAGTCGTTGATCTTGATCGATCACCCCAAGATGCCGATCAATCGGAGGGCCCCAGGAGGCCGCTCACCCAGACGCTCTCAAGGCAGCGCTGGCCGAGTTCATTTCTACCCTAATCTTTGTGTTTGCAGGTGAAGGGTCAGGCATGGCCTTTAGCAAGCTGACCAACAATGCAGCCAATACCCCTTCCGGCCTCATTGCTGCCGCTATAGCTTACGCCTTCGCACTGTTCGTGGCTGTTCCAGTCAGCGCCAACATCTCCGGCGGCCATGTTAACCCTGCCGTCACCTTTGGTGCCTTTGTTGGCTGTAACATTACCCTTCTCCGTGGTATCCTGTACTGGATTGCTCAGTTGCTTGGCTCCGTCGTGGCTTGCTTGCTTCTTAAGCTCGCCACCGGTGGCTTGGTGAGTTTGGTCTTTCCAGCTATCATTGCATGGCATCGAGGAAAACTCTTACGCACAGTCGCACACCCCTGCATACCTTCCTTTTCACGATCTTCAAACCAAAAAAAAAAACAAAAAAACACGTTTGCAACAGATTAAAGCGCAGTGTCTCTGATATCTGTTCACACTCGCGGTTAAGTTTATTCATTTTATTTTCTTTGGCAGGAAACTGCTGCATTTTCTTTGTCCGCCGGAGTTGGCGTGTGGAACGCATTAGTATTGGAGACTGTGATGACATTTGGACTGGTGTACACCGTGTACGCCACCGCAGTGGATCCAAAGAGGGGCAGATTGGGAACCATAGCCCCCATGGCTAGTGGTTTCATCGTGGGTGCCAATATCTTGGTTAGTGGGGCCTTTCGTGGTGCGTCAAGGAACCCAGCAGTGTCTTTCGGCCCCGCAGTGGTCAGCTGGACCTGGGAGAACCACTGGGTCTACTGGGCCGGTCCACTCATAGGTGGTGGCCTTGCTGGAGTCGTCTATGAGCTCTTCTTTATCCCCCAGTCCCACGAGGAGTTGCCAACAACTGACAATTGAGGACCGGAAGCGCGAAGACGATTGTTGATCCCGGAAAAACTAAGGCAGGTTCGCAAACACATTTCCTAATCACTTTTTTACCTCACACATATTAAATCGTTACAGTAATTTTTCTACAAAATATCTAAAAAAATACAATCCAAACACAACCTAAACTCCTCCCTCAGTTTTTTTTTTTTTTTCTCTTTCTCGTGCTTGTTGTAAGGGTTTATTCCTTGTTCTTTAATTTTTCCGATGAACTTCATTTGGAATTGGATCGTCGCAGATGAGTGTTGGCTGTGGTATTTGTGGTAGTTGGGTTGTATTATTCCACTTTTCACCTGTTTTTGCATTTTCTTTCAATGCTTCTCCGACATTCCCCTGCACTTATGAAGGGATGCTGTTAACGGCACGATCTTTCATCTCTAATCCCGGTGTAATGTATCGCCATGCTATTGAGTATTTTGATTTAAGTTCTCTTCTTTTTAAGAGGTGGAATAGAATAACTCGATTGAAATGCAATGATCATGCGTCTGTGATATATTGTACGTTTCATAATAGGTCCCATCTACCGGCCTTTCTCAGAAGTCGATGACTATTCATAACTATTATCTTTAACATTAAAGAAGAGTTCGACCAAATGCGTTATTTCTGTCCAATCTTTTCAATTACCATCAGAACTCAGAAGTGGAAAAAAAGAGAGAGAGAGAGAAGGATCAATAAAGGAGAACAGGAGAGGTTTCATGGAACCATACCAAAGTGAATAAAATAGTGGCGCATTCGTTCCAGGTCACTTTATCTCTTCACACGTTCTGCGCAAAACGAATGCTCGACCAAAGATGCCGAGTGATAGTAGTAGTAGTATCAATACTCAAAGAGATAGACAACGTGGATGGCGGTGATAAGTTATTCTGAGTTTGAAGTAGAGCAAGAAGGGGTCTCCTTTTCAGTTTTTCACCACTTTACCACCATTCCGTGTTGGGGGATTCGCAGATGAAAGCAACAGCCGTCAAAAAAGATTTAGTAGCGACCGAAAATCGACGAAATTTCACAGCAATCTCCTGTTAATTGATTGTAGCCAACAGAGGATTCCTCCCAGCTGTTGTTCCAAGGTGAATATGGTGCCATATTCTTTTGCTCCCTTATCTTGTACAAATAGCTCAATCCATGGAAAGTGTATGTATTCGCCAACCAGGAATTACAGCTTTCCAGCTGACCTTTTTTATTTTTAATTCAACCCACTACTTACGTTCCTCCGTCGTCCTGGCAAATAATACAATTTTTTTTCAAAAAAAAAAAAAAACTCGCTTTGGAATTTATGTCTAGCACCATTAAAGCAAACTTGTTAGTTGTGGGAGGTTTTCTGTACAAATATACGATTTTGTCTTGGAGTCGCTCAATTGCCGGCCCTAAATTCTTGACTGTACAATGGTTTATTCCTTTGCCTCTCGCTCTTTACCTTTCTGGGGAAATTCTCATTCTCAAGTGTACAGTCTGAATTGCAAATCGGCAGCATCCAGGATCCAACTTGAGGTCATCGTTGTGGTCTCTCAGAAGATCCGATTTCTGGTCCTGAAGATCGTAGCATTACATTTACGCAAGCAGCAGCAGCCAAGTGGACCCAGTCCTCATCAGATCTGACGTTTTTTTTTTTGGATAGAAAGATCTGACTGACCCTATCCATCCATTCCGTTCCTCGAACCAGCTTGTCTCCTTTCCTTCCGTCTACATCTGTCAAAATAGGTGACTCGAAGAGGGTTTGAACGGTCATGCTGAGTAACAGTATAATTGAGTTAATTTACTTATGAGTAAAATTTTACATTTTAAATTTAAATTTTATATATGTATTATATATCTAATATTGATAATATATACACTGATATTAATTCTTTATTATTTATATCCATTTAAAAAAAGGTAGGAATATATTCAATTATTCATTTATGATTCACATGAAATTTTACCCTTTTTCTAATTTTTTGCATGTTATTTGACACGAAATAATGACATTTTATTGTTATTAGATCGACAATAAATTCATATTTATTTGCTTAATATTCACTAAAAATTGAGTTTAAATGTATAATTATTTTCAAATAAGTATAAATGGATGAGTCAAATCAACTCACTGGCCATCAATTAAATAAGTTTAATTGAATAACTATTTAGATCCATTCAAAATTCATTTCATACCAAAATTCATTTATTAATTGACAGATTAACATAATTGAACTGTGGTTCACACGTCTATTTCGCTCAAAGCCCGCCCACCCCACTAGAATCCAGCTTTACTGCTTTCCCTGAATTACCTGCCAAGTTCTTACATACATAAAAAAGAAAAAAGGTGCTTAACATTTTTCTTTTATTTCATCCACTAACTTCATAAGTATTTCTTTCAAATGGCATATTAATTGCATGCGTATACCTCATGCTAAGGAAAGTCGTGTATTATAAATACAATTTCAAAAAAAATATTAATAACACTTTACTTTTTATAATGACATTCCCACTATCATTATTATTATATAGTTTAATTTTCATTTATTAGACCATATAATAAAAAAAAGATAGTGAGAATGCCGTTATAAAAAAAATAGAATTCACTGAACATTTCTCAAATTTCAAAATAAACAAAAACTTAGGATATAGGCTAATAAAAAAATGAAAAATGGATCAAAACATCTTTTACATTTGGCCAAATGAATTTTTTTGTCTTTCATTTTTTAAATAGTAACTTTGTGTCTCTTACAAAATCAAATTGATAAATTTTAGTCCCAACCTAGATTTTTATTACGTTTTGCCTGAATCCATCACATGATCCATACATAGTTTTTTTTTTTGAGAAAAAAGGTTAGATTTCATTTATAGTTAAATAAATGACCCGATTTATATTCATTTTTGTCCTTAAAAAATTAAAAATTGATTTAAACCTCATTCATTTTTGAAAAAAAATTTGAGATTTGTCCTAATCCATATTCATTTTATCACTTAAAAAATGAGATTTTGATTTTTTGCATATAAAAAATGACTGCATATGGGTCACATAGTAATTTTAGACTAAAAAATTGTTAAAAATCTAGTTTGAATTAAAATTTGCTAAATTAAATTTGTAAGGAACATAAAATTAGTATTTTAAATGTAAATGATGAAAAATTTCTTTTAACAAAATATTCGACGCGTTTGAACGATTTTTCCTTTAAAATTTGAACCAGACGTGGATTTTTCCACCTGCGTATTGAACTGCAGCTGGCAATTGGCATCTTAAAGGTACTTTGGACCATCCAGTAAGGGTGTATATATATAGACCACGGACCACCAGTCCTCACATGCAAAGGCCATCCATTGGAAGGGCATATCTAGGTGAGACTGTGGGATCGATTTGAGAAATTCTAGTACAGTTTAAAAAAAAAAAACTCAACATCCTAATCTAAGCACTGCTTTAACCACGGGTGGTTTCTTCCTTCTTGTGCGGAAATAAAATTGCTCCTCCTGCTCCTGTGCTTGATCGTCTACGGCGTCGTTTCAGGTGGTTAAACTTAAAACTGGCTGCATTATTTTCTCCTTGGGTTACATTCCACTGCACGATAATGCAAAACTAGCATGGCCCCATCTTGTCCATCAATTATTGGTGCTAAACTCGTTAGATTGTCTGAATCTATTAACGCTTCTGTTCTGTCTCTTGTTTTTGTATATATTCTACACCAGTCAATATGGTAATCTTTGTGGATTCTTCAGGTGTCTAATCCAATCCAAGAAACAATGGAGAGTAGTGGATCGAAGCATCAGAGCATTTCTCATTCGTCTCGCACTGACGAGTCCTTAATGGAGATGGCTTCTGGACACTACGGGTATTCACTCTTCGTTTCCTTCATTTTGATCCTCCAATGTTTTTCTTCTGTCCTTGGGATTTGTACGGCCGATTACGCTAAATTGTAATCCCGCGGGGTGACATGATTGCTAATGTTGAGAGTTGTTTATAATGATCCCTGTTCAGGTGCTCACACTACAAAAGGAGATGTAAGATAAGAGCACCTTGCTGTGATGAGATTTTTGACTGTAGGCATTGCCACGACGAATTAAAGGTGCCCTTTTCTATTAATTTTACGGTTATCTTATTTTAATGTGATTGAATATTAGTAGCTAGTATCTCGTTTAGTGCAGGCCCAAAAAAAAAAATTTTAATGGTCAATTGATTCTTGAACAGAATTCCATTGAAGTTGATCCTTTGAGAAGGCATGATATTCCTCGCCATGAGATTAAAAGGGTTAGCTCATCTTTAAATTCTCTGCTTTATTAGCACACTAGCCCTTTTATGTGATTTTTTTTTGGGCTCGCCTTTGGTTCTTTATTAGTTTTGCTGATTTCTTTCCAATAAACTTTGTCGTTTAGAAAGGAAAGGAAGGACACTATGCTTCATTGCTACACTTTCTTCCTTCTAAGTTTGGAAAAAAGAGGGAAATTTATCTTTTCTTTTCTTTTTTTTTCTGACTGTTTCTGGTCACAAGAATTTTGTCACCTTTCGTGTTCAACCTTTTATTTTTCCTTTGCTTATCTGCGTGTGGATAAGTTGTGGCTTGTATCGCAGAATGCTTGCTGTATTGGATGAGGCTTTGCTACTCTCATTTATGAATTTGCACTTTATTGTCTTGTGGTATCACAATTGTGTCTCTGTTGTGATTATCCTGTCTTTGTTGTACTAATATATTCTTTTCCCAATGTAATTCGTTAATCTATACTGTAAAAGCGTTCTGTTTCTGTTTTGGTATTAGTTCCTATGGGTGCTCATTCTATTGAACTAAGTACATGTAGCAATGCTGATTTTTTTTTTTCTTTTCAGGTCATTTGCTCATTGTGCAATACAGAACAAGATGTAAGTTTCTTTCTCCAAACTCCAAATTTGTAGTGGCACTGAATAATTCTTGTGGTTTTCTTGTCGAGATGGAGTAAGAAATTGTTGATGGACTGTAGTCCAAGAGGATGATATAGTTGTGAAAACAAAGACTAGTTCATATGTCTGGATTCGAAAATAGAAAAGGAAGTAGTAGTTTTGACTTTCCTTGCTCTGCAGGTTCAACAAAAATGTGTCAAGTGTGGAATTTGTATGGGAGAGTACTTTTGCTCAATATGCAACTTCTTTGATGACGATGTAAGAGTTATTTATGCATTTGCTTTCCAAAGTTCAAGGTTTGCTTATTGCGTTTTGCTTAAGTGATTTGGTTTCCTTGTCTAGGTCTCAAAGAATCAATACCACTGTGATAGATGTGGAATCTGCAGGTTAAAATCTTTTGCCTGTTCAAGCGTCTCTTTTCATTCCAATGAATCCTCTAAGTTCACAATAAGCTTTTGATTTTATCTGGAGACTTGCATACTGATCAAACAATGTGGCCTCTGATTCTAGAGTTGTGTTCCCTGAGTCACCTCTAATTTGTGTAGTGGTTGCAGAACTATATCAATTGTACAAATGCAATTATTGGTGGAACGCATCATTGCATATGTGATTTGTTTTCCTTGTAGCTTCTCAGGATTTCGCTAGTTTACTCACGCCTATAGTCATTTTCTATTTTTATTTCACGCCATTCTCTTCAATTTAAAATATATTTTTTTTTTAACCACAGGACTGGAGGTAAAGAGAACTTCTTTCATTGCAATGGATGTGGTAAGCGAGATCATGAATGGAACAATATTTGAATTTAACTACATTTTCAAATCAGTTATGCAAGATATTTCTTTGTGTTTCAGGGTGTTGCTATTCGAATTTGTTAAAGGATTCACATACTTGCATAGAACGAGCAATGCACCACAACTGCCCTGTTTGCTTCGAGGTAATCATGAAACTCATATGTACGATGATAGAAAGTTGATCGGATTACTTTGTTTATGATTTATTCTTTTCTCGTGCAGTACCTTTTTGATACCACAAAAGACATTACAGTCCTGTTTTGTGGTCACACTATACATCTTGATTGTGTGAAAGAGATGGAAAGACATTTCAAGTAAGATTTCTTCCCTGCGGATATATTATTTCATGAAACATCCATTACTCCGACAACCAATGTCTTATTGAACATGTCCCTTGCTGGAAATCAATTCTGCAGGTACTCATGTCCTGTTTGCTCAAAATCATATTGCGATATGTCTCGTGTGTGGGAAAAGCTTGATCAGGAGGTATTACCAGTGTTGTGGTTACTGACATTTATGTGGCAAATATGTCTTTTAATTGGGCGTTACCCTAAACTGACAATCACTTGTCAATGTTTGATGCCCAGGTTGCTTCTACAGCGATGCCTCAAATTTATCGGGATAAGATGGTACTACTTTTTTTTTTTGTTTTTGTCAAATTTACAGCTGCTGTTGTTGGGATTATGCTGTTGTAATCTAAGCATGATTTTTGCAATCGGTTAGGTTTGGATACTTTGCAATGACTGTGGGGAAACGTCTGAGGTGAACTTCCACATTGTGGCACACAAGTGTCTGAAATGCAGCTCATATAATACGAGGCAGACAAGAGGAGGACCGGCTTCGTGCTCCTCAAGGATCTAAGAGATGGTTGGATGACCGATTTCTTGGTCACGGTAGTCTGCTACAAGTTATCCGTTATATTCGACTTTGTAAAACGAGATATTATTTTGACTTTCAAAAAAGAAAAAAGATTAATTTAATCACAGAGTCTGTAAATTTCCGCTGAAGCATATTTGATTGATGTAGTCTTGTAATCGCTTGCATCAACCTTCCAGATGGAGCCCGGAAGGGAAAAAGAATAACAAATTGAAACATGCATAGTAGACATGGTTAACGATGATTCAGTTCTTGATTATTCTTATGATGCTGGGCCATAAAGATAGATGTCTCTTCCGTTTTGTTGTTGAATGGGCCTTGCATTTCTTTCTGCATACTGTCCAAAAATGTAGAACCAAAAAAGGGGTCAACATAAATTTTTAAAAAACAAAAAAGAGAGAAAATGAAAAGAAGCCTCCAATCATGCTTGGGAAAAGAGGAAAAAAAAAAGGGGTCTTGGTGACTGCAACTTACATCGTGTACAGCTTCTCGGAGCAACTTCACTTGGTCCCTCGAAACAGTCCTCACCTGAAATTAGTTTAGGTTTTGGTGAGAATGTCATCAAACACAATCAATATAATAAGAAACAAGAAAGCTGATGGCAAGGGCAAGCTCTAGCCAGGTTGAATGAATGAATCTTGAGGGATCTTACCTTTCTATTGATGGTCCAAGTAACGCCTTCTGTGCATGGAGGGACGGTGAGCGAGCCCATGTACCTGTAGTACCTTTTACTGTGCATCTTAATTTGTCTTGGATCAACAACGTCCAAGCTTCTCTGCTCATCCTTCTCATCGATCATAGTCGAGATGTAGCTCGTTAACTGCAATACAGCATTTCAACATCCATTTTATACCGTTAAAACTATTGGGCAATGAAAATAATTATTCCAAGTGGATGAAAGGCATAAATAACCAAAGGCATAAAATTGACAGTGTCAGCAGTTACCTTGGACAGAAATTTATCTGGCTTGCCAATCTTGTAGAGGACACCGATAACGGCAATCTTGTTTTTCAAATTCGGGTCGGTGCTTAGGTGAACCATATGTAACTCCAAGTCATACCTGTAATCAAATTATGGGAAGAGTATTTCATCGAGCCGACTGTCTTCACAACAAATTAAAAGACAAAACCTGAAAAAAGAACACAAGAAACCGGAAAATAGGGATAATTACCTTCTGCCTCGAATGGTGTGCTCAGAGGGAGAGTGCCAGTGGGCTTGTCTGAGAGGGTACACGGTGCCGTTGATGGCAATCGATCCTGCATCACCTCCCCATTGAAGCTGCAAAATTGGTTTTAGGGAAATCAGTTAAAGCAGCGTTCTTTTGACAATTCACATCTCAGAAGTCGGATAACTCTGGATTTAGTGGTGAATGAGGCAGATTGTTGAAAGGGAAGAAGCTGCATTTTCATGTGGATAGACTGTGGTCGTTGTTCTGCACAGGGCTGGCTTGAAATTAACAAACAAGTGAAGAACAAATGAGAAATATAAGAATCACTTACTGAGATGTCGTGGCCTCTGTTTTTTATGGTTGCATTGGTGGGCTTGTATATGGGCCTCTCCGGTTTCGAAATCAAATGAACCCTCTCGTTTGACATATCTATCGGAGATTGGAAGGCTCCATTACTACATGCTGCCCATTCTTTCTTTAGCTTCCCCCACCGTTTTGGACCCTTCTTGCTTCCTTCCGCGTAATCAAATTCTCTCTCATCCTCTGCATCCAACATATTGGAAGGAAAACCAGATCAGGAATACATTTATGATTTATACCGAGAAGTTCGATTATACATGGAATTGTTTCGGGCATTACCAACTTCTTGAGCTTTGGTTGATGTTGCACCAAATAGAAGAAGAATAGATGTTACTACTAGTAGCAAAACAATTACCGAACCAAGAAAGGAAGCAGTAGTGTTATTTTGGTTCTTCATCTTTGTTGAGTGAGACAAATATTTGTGTAGGCTAGAGATGGAAGAACCCAAATTCCGGCGTGAGAGTTGTTGCTATGGATGCTTGATCTCTTGAGGCTTATATGTTTTTTATAAGCATTATAGCTGTCCAGGATGATAGTAGGCCTATGGGGTTGATTACGTGTGTCGTGCTGTCACAGGATTGTTGGAGTTTCCAGCAGGTTTCTTGGATTCAAATGTTGTCGGCTATGTATGAACATGAGAATTCTTAATATCAGAAAATGCCAACAGAGATATAATAATACAGTCTATTTGATTACCAAACCATCATATTGAAAGGTTGCTGTTGTCTATCTCTGGCAAAAGTTGGCTATCACTACTGTTTCTCTAAAGTAGTTGTGGAGACTTGCCTTGTGCGCTTATTTTTCAATTCACAGTGATGGTATCTTTCTCTCTCTCTTCCTTGCAAATTTATGAGGCATTGGAAGCTTACAAACTCCATGATTAAAAATTGTTTTGCTTCCATTATTACTCTTGACTAATTCTAGTATGATATTGATAGCTAAATAATCCAAGACTGTAACCAATGCGCAATTGAAAACCTTTTGATATACAATGGTATATTAGCATAAATCATTTTTTCCAATTTAATTACTCTGTATCGACCTTACAATTTTTCCGCAGCAACTGCACTACACTACCGAAATTGTTATTGTGCTCCTTATCATCATTTCTTGCTGCTCTATATGGATTTAAAAACTGAATAATAAACTATCCAAAGTATTCATTCCTGTTATTTGACCAGAGTATCATATAATACGCTATTCAGGACCTTGGTGTAGGCAAGAAGCTCGTGCAGATTGAAGGGTTAATTTTGAATAAAGATGGAACCCATGAAGTGAGAATCCACAATCCATCCCCTCATATCATACCGGAAGCAACTGCAGGAACCATCAAAGTGGGGAGCCATCGTCTAATATCCCCACATATATATATATATATATATATATATTGCTTTTGATGATATCATTTTTTAAAAAAAAAAAAAAGTTGAACGTGGGCTGCCGGGCTCAGCTCAGAAATTTTAACAAAAAATTTTTTTTGCTGCTGGGCTTAGTCAAAGTCTCGTATCATAACCCTGTCAAAATCTTGCGATTTTTTCTTTGTTTAACAATATAATATGAGGAATTAGTCCCAAGCGCCATCGTGATATGAATTAATTGCACTTTCCTAGGCTCTGGAAAGTGGTAGTTCGGTCATTTACCCTTGAACCGTCTTTACTGCACTATGCATATGGCAAACTTTAGTTCTTAATCATCATGTGCAGCTTTGATATAATTAAAAATCGTGATCGAATTAGGTAGATAAGAGCCTAATCACTCATTCTCCTATCAATGACAGGCATTCCTTCATCCTCTTGGTTTCCTTGCGATCTTTCTTTCCTTATCATACTAATTTATACATCAAGAATTAGTCGTGTTATACACGGACCCCCTTTTTTATCTAAAATAATTATGACATTGCCCATTTTAAAAATAACCCTTTCTTCCTCAGTTAATTTATAATTTCAACAAGAAGGAAATTACAAACAAAATGTAATTTTGAATATCACACGCAATTCTCTTAATCCTATTACTTATTGTATGCCCTTTTATCTCTAGATTTTAAGTATATCAGTCCCTTTACTCTTAGACCTCCACGCAATTTGATGTGATGCTACCAGAATTCTTGGAAGTTTCTCTTTTTTGCTTAGATAACGTTTAATTTCCTTAGGGCAGAGAAAAAAAAAATACTTAACATCCGAAGAGTACAGGAATACAGTCATCAGCAAATGCATAAATCACTGTTTACAAGGTATGGACACCTAAGACGGACCGGTATATCTTTTTCTTTTGAGAGGACTCAAGGCCAGTATTTATTGTCTACTGACTTTCGCGGAAAGCCCAATATATCACATCACACCACCAGCTGTGCAGAAAATCCGAGAGGAATCAAAACTGCACCTACTAGCTTTAGTGAGAAATATTATACACGAACACGGATGTGTTAGGTGCCCGCCCCTCATGAGTAGCTCGATTGGTCACGACAGGTCTTTTAAGGCAGCTGTTGTCCATTTTTGCAAGGGTTCAAATTCCATGGTTAATGTGTTCGGGGATGGAGCCTCTCCTCCAGGGCCGATGGGGGATTAGTCGGGTTCGATTTACCCGATGGTTCGAATATCCCCTCCGCCAGACAAAAAAAAAAGAAAGGTGCCTGCCCTGATTTTAGTGCATCTTGGTTTAGATTTTTTTTTTTTTTGAATTAGAACAATCTGGAATTTTAGTGCACCTTCGCTTGCCGCTTTTTGCTGTTGATGATGAATTGATGATCAGACTCTGTATGTTTCAAACTGCAGCAACAATGAGTGTGTAAGTGGCCCTCCCTATCACTGCGCGAGATGGCGCTTCTCTATTTGATAATCTTTCTGTCTCCAATTTTCCTGTAGAAAAATATCTGCAGGAGACACAAAATGGAGCATTACAACAGCAGGCTGAATCCACCAGACAAAATCTTTTGCCAATCGCATTAAATAGTCACAGATTTTTCTTGAGTCCTCCACCCACTTCAGTAGAATTCTATGTAAGGAGTATTAGCTTCGTAGGCATAAACGGCCACCGAGTTTCGACTCACCTCACCCGCCTGTGAAGTTGATGATCGATTTCAGGAATCCACTCTCCGCCGATGAAGCTCCTAATAGCCTTACTGCTTTTGGTTCCCGGGGCTTTAAGCTCGAGTTTTGCCCTCAACGGGAGAAGGATGCTGATGATTGAAAGAATGGCCAACATCAACTTGGCCGCGGGGGCACAAGAGGAGAACGTGGCAACAGAGATTTCGACGTACGATGATGATCAGCCTGGTTTGAACAATCATCATAAAATTCCAAGGCATTCCTGGGACGGTGGCCAAAATCCGTATGCACCAGCTACCGTGCGGGTTAATAATGCTCAGGAAAACGGGGAAGTCCGGAGCAGGACTTCTGATGATGGCCGCGTTTAGCATCTTCCTCGCCAAATTCCAATTCGTTTCCTCGGACCACCTACAATGACACATGTGAAACACAAAAAAACTTGTACTGTAATAGCATTAGCGGTTTCTACTTTTAATCCACAAAAAACTTTTTTTTTTTTTTTTTTGTGGGTAGGATTAAATGCTTCATATGTAAAATGCAACATAATTACAACTCCCCCTTTTTGTTTTTCAGGTAAGCTTGAAAATTTTATTGATAAGGACTAGTAAATTCTTACACAGTAGCAAGCAGCTACCTATACGTCAAAATTGCCCAGTACATTTACGCTAATGCATCCTATGCAAATGCCAAAATCTATCAAAACATTTCCCGTTCAAGAACTAGCTCCCAGTTTTCCTTAGTCCTTGGTACTCCCTTCCAAGAAGCAGCAATATATGTTTTGTTTTTAGGAGAGCCTGTCCTTCGTCTGTTGAGCTTGATTGCGTCAGATGGGCTTAAGCTCAGAAGTCCGGCCCACTCATATAATTTTCCAGGCTTGAATTAATCTCAAAGAAAGTCTTTCCAGCTCCGATTAGCAAGAGGTAACCACTTTTTTGCAAGACCAAAAAAAAAAAAACAATAGAGAATTAAGGAATGATATGGATAACAGTTTTGCTCAATTGTTGATGTGCTACAAATCCGTCTTTCGTCGTTCATTGAATTACCTGGCCGCCATTTATGCACAATGATGAAAATCCAAAAAGTGAGCGACCCACCAAACGGTTAAAGGTCAAGTTTGATGGGCCTACAGAGCGGAAACAAGAGTCAAAAGATGAGTTCCACTGGCCCGCCTTATGTTGGATCCAAATTGAAAGCATCCTTTCCACAGTCGCTTTAAATCAGTCCCCGAAGAATTTCGCCTTGCGAATGAACAATACCCAATCTTAATTTATTTTTTTTTGGTCGACACAGGGGGTGTCCGGGTCAATTCTTACGGGCCCAATTAATCCCCCAGCGCTCCGGGAGAGAAGGCCCCACTCCACACCGAAGACGTTAACCCGGGACTCGAATCCTGGTTGCCAGGTAAGTGGTCATACCCTAAAGAGGAGGAGCACACCTCCAATCTTAATATTCAATTGATCATCATTCATCAATCCAGTATTTGTTGACGAAAACATACCATCTACTGCAGTCCACATCTTACACCAATAATACTCCTATCCTATTCCTATGCGTGCATGTGTAGGGAAGCCTCAAAGGTGAAAATGCAAAACCCCTCAATTACTAGTCAAGAAAAGGTAACCTCAATTATTATTACTTAGACAACAGTTTCGAGATTAGACACAGAGAGAAAAGATGGTTCTTTAACGTATTCTGCGTTTGTCTAAAGCATGCGTGTTCTTCTCCTACATACGAGTAATGAGCCTTTTTTAGGCCAGACTGGACTTGTATATTCGTGTCATCTATCCGCATCATTTTACAACAGCCATGAAGGATCATGAAAAAAATTAAATAAATAAATAAATGAAAGGCCTGGCCCAGTGACCTTCCAATATGCCAAGGAAAATGGTCATCCCCGTGGTACTTATCGCCTTCCACGAAATGTTAATTCTTGTTGATTAAATTTAAGAATTAATTTTTTATATACTGACAGTGTATATACTTTTTTATTATTAGATGCATGACATATAATTCAAATTTGAATTTGAAATTTAAATTTTACAAATATCTCGCGCATCCAATCGTGATATGGTATACACTGTCAGTGTATATAAGAATTGTTCCAAATTTAAATGTTAATGTTTGTCCCTCTAATTACGTAATCCCGATGCCGGCCGCAACTGGATTACCTTCTTCTTCTTCTTTTTTTTTTTTGGAAAAACGTTGATTTACCTATTTAAAAGACACTTATCCATGCACAATTTTTCAGCATCTTCAAAGTGAAAGTGGTATCAAAGCGCATGATCCTTGGGAAACTTTTGGGGCAAAGCATATCAGTGCAACACTAAAAATACCAACTATAATTGTTTCTTTAATAATGATAAATGATGCTGTGGAACTTGATTATGCGCTAGCATGGACTTCTTTCCTCTAAGCTTTATACATTTTCAACCTTGCCAAACTCGTTAGAAGATGTCCATCAATTGAGAACTTGATAAAAGGAAAAAAAGAAAAAAGAGTCTTATGCTAGCTATGTGAATACTCAATGTCTATTCTGAAAAATTTTCCCGGGTAAGATTAGGAATTGTCACAAACAATTGACGAAAATCAGTTGGTTTGGGACAGGACAGAAGGGTAGCCAAAAATAAGGGAAGCTTTTACCTATGCAAGTGAGTTAATCACGGGTGGTACCTGGAAAAGCTCAACAGGAGCATAAAGTTTTCAGTAAGCATGAACGAGAGACAATGGCATGAAAAGAACAAAGGGTCCAACGACTAAATGGGCGCTCCATTCCTTCCGGAATCCCCAGAAAGAAAGAAAGAAAGACCGAACGGAAGAAAGGAAGCTCGTCGCCGATCCCTATATCAGCTGATGGTGGCGCATAGAGTAAATTAGTAACGACTTTTATGACGTAGGCCCAGTTTTTGGGACAAACTTCAGTTAAATGTGGACCAGAGGACCACTGGGTTGTTTGTGGATTTTTATCCGTAAAAAACATATAACCCGAAGCCAGAAACGTTGAAACGGGAGTGTGAAAAAAGGTAGCGGCACATGGCTCAGTTCAGCGCAATAATCCATAAAGCTGGTTTGAGTTGAACTTGAGCCCCGCTCCAACTCATCTATTTGCTTCTTAATCATACACAGTTTGTAATTTTTTTGGGTTAATTACATCCACCTCCCTGTGGTTTAGCCAAAATACAAGTAGACCCCTTAAAGTTTAAAAAATAACAGTCACCCCCTTTGATTTAACAGATACTAATCGGTGTTAAATACTCTCTTAGAGGAATTTATTATTTTAATCATTGACAACTCAAGCGAAGCGAATCGATGGGCTGTGGATTTAGTAACTTGCGTATTTGAATTTTATCCTTGTCCAACAATTTGATCTGGTTTTTTTGGGACAACAATTTAATCCAAGTTTATACCTTATCCAAAACTTTTTTTTGTTATTTCAATTTACCAAGTTTATGTCTTATCTAAAAATTTATTCCAGTTTTTATATAATATCCCGTTTTCACTTGTACTGCGGAGTCAAATGTTAGTAGCACACTCACTAACGTTATTCTGACTTGCGTCCTTTGCAACTTACCTCACCCACTGGTATAACCATAGGATTCCTTCTTTCTTACCTTTCTTCTTGTCTTTTTCGCACTGTCCTTGATCTAGGTCGATGAGAAACCAACTGTCTCTGGAGTAGTTGGCCACCAGAGATATGCTTAAAACTCTTATTGGATGAAAAAAGTCACCAATGGGTGTAAAAACATCTGTTTGGTCTGGATCCCTTCCCCTTAATGTAGAATAAACGTAAGAGTAGTTGTAAAATCTATCGCGTCAACAACAAAAAAAGGACACCGCATGTATTTTTTAAGCATTTTTTAGCACTAGGCGAAAACTAATCCGAACTTTTTTTTTAAAGATTTTTTTATCGAACGAGATCATTATTTTGCTTCAAAAATTTTAGTTCATTTGAGAATGTGAATGAGAAAACAACTTTAGCAATTGGGATTGTACAATAATTATCCTCTCCGGGTTATCTCTGGACCTCCTTAGGTCCGCCCCCTCTCCCTAGTATAGGATAAATTAGATTATACAACTGTTATCATCTTCGAAAAAAAAAATTGAGATTATACAACACTACCCAGGACCCACCCTTTCATTGCTTGGGTTATCAACTAGTAGTAATTTCATCCTACAATATAGATAGCAGTGGTAACAATTAGCTTGTCAAAACTTTTTTCGGTTGTTTAAAACTTATTAACAAATTCACCATATTGGGTAATGAAGTGATCAAAATAGACTACTAGTCTCACGGCTAGAATTTCGAAAACTTTTGTCCCTGTTTTTTTGTATTTATTTCTTTTTGTTGCCTTTGCTTTGTCGAAACTTAAACTTCATAACTGCCGCTATTTGGTCAAAATAGCGTATCAACGCATGCTAGCAGTTCTGAATTTCTCTTACCAGAAGACTGTGCAGTGAGCCATCCCAGAAGAATGAAATCGAATTTTAGACAGACCAGAGACCCAATATATATATATATATATAGAAAAGAATTAAAAAAATAAAGAAAAGGAAAAGAAAAGCATATTAGAAGGACCTCTTTTCCCTCCCAATCTTTTAGCTTTTGCAACAGTGAGTATCCCCGAGATTCTTTGAACAAGATCATTATAAATCATGGCAAAAGGAAAATAACAGGGGCTCTTGTTCTGATGTTGTAGGACTAGGAGGAGGAGGAAGAAGAGTTGAAGCCACGACTGCATCTTCTCTTCTCCATCTACATTAATCCCACCAGCCACATATAGTTACTTAACTTTACCATTCAGCTTTCTTTTTGCTCACTGTCTCACTGAAAACAACTCAATTTACTGCATACGGAACAATGCTGCATTTATAAGCGTTAGGCATCTTCCCCTGCACTGAAACGAGTGCATCAATTTGTCTCAAAAATCAACACAGTGGTGAAGATGTTCCACAGTACCTGCATTGTCCTTGCTTGCCTTGCCATCTCATTCTTGCCCTTTGGTTCAGCATTCCACAACCTTACTCTTCCAGGTCAACACCCCAACCCTGAAGCTGTTGTTGAAGATATCCACAGGTTTTACCATCTCTTACAGTTTACTAGACTCTGTCGCCTGTTTTTGGCACTCTAGCAAGCCACATTATAAACTTGTCTAGGTTCGCTTTTGTCTAAACACCCCAAACAGAAAGATGTTACCCCTTCCATTTTTTTTTCTTTGTTAATGTATATTGAGAATTTCTTTTTCTTCTGAAAGAACAAGGGGAGGCCTTCCTTTTTTGCTGAGGTCTTACAGATCCGGTTTAACTACCTTGTTGTATCATGAGCATTTTCTTTTTGGGTGACATGTTTCACCCCTCAACTGGGACTGAATAGACAGCACTACTTGATAAGTTCGTCCAATATAGATGTTGTTTGCTCAATGTAAATGTAGCTCTTTGCTAGTTCCATATATATATATCGTCCCTTTGGGTGGATGCATTGTGTACTGCATTTTTCTTCTCTTTAGGGACCTGCAGCTCTTTGCTTCTCCGGCAAATCTAAACAAGCCAAGAACTTTTGTCCCTGTTTTTTTTTTTTTTTTTTTTTTTTGTTATTTTTGTGATTGAAGAAATTGCGTCATTGTCTGCGTATTTATTGGTTCCCTAGCCCCCTTATTACTGGACCCCGTATTTTAATTAGTCCACATTCTTACTATGGCTTTTCTCCATCAATGGTGGTGATTAGAACAAAGATGAAAATTATTTTGGTAGTAATAAGCTGCTAAACATTAAACAGAGACGGGTAGCATATGATGAGGTGATACTAAATTTACCTCTTAATTAATCATTGCGCAGAAAAGTAAATGTGTCAATTTCAAGAAGACAAATGCTGTCGTACGAGTCCAACGACCAGTCCTCTTGCATAACCGGCAATCCAATCGACGACTGCTGGCGCTGCGACACCAATTGGCAGCTCGACCGCCAGCGCCTAGCCGACTGCGCCATCGGCTTCGGACAGTACGCCCTCGGGGGCAAGGGGGGGCGTTACTACGTGGTCACCGACTCCTCTGACCACGACCCTGTGAACCCTGCCCCAGGCACCCTCCGCTACGCCGTTATCCAAACGGAGCCCCTCTGGATAGTGTTCGCCGCCAACATGGTCATCAGTCTATCCGAAGAGTTAATTTTCAACTCCTACAAAACCATGGACGGCCGGGGGGCTAACGTCCACATAACGGGGGGAGGGTGCATAACGCTGCAATACATCACTAACATAATAATCCACAACATTCACGTACATCACTGCTACCAGGCGGGGGAGACAAACATACGGTCGAGCCCCACGCACTACGGGTGGCGGACATTATCGGACGGTGATGGGATATCCATATTCGGAGCGAGGGATATCTGGATTGATCATTGCTCTTTATCACACTGTAAAGACGGGCTGATTGATGCGGTGATGGGGTCCACGGGGATTACCATCTCGAACAACCATTTCTCGCACCACAACGAGGTAATGCTACTGGGGCACAGCGACGATTATTTGCCGGATTCGGGGATGCAGGTCACCATTGCATTCAATCACTTCGGTCAAAAGTTGATTCAGAGGATGCCCAGGTGCCGGAGAGGGTATATTCATGTGGTCAACAATGACTTTACACGGTGGGAGATGTACGCCATTGGGGGAAGCGGAAATCCCACCATCAATAGCCAAGGAAACCGTTACACCGCCCCTTCCGACCGCAATGCTAAGGAGGTACTCTACTCTACTACTACCACTCACTCACTATATAATAGTAATTATATAACACCACTCTCATTCTGGATCATCATTATTTACCTGATGCTATACTACAAATTTGTTGTTTAGACACCGGTGGTGGACGACGACGAGTAACCCCTAGTTACGAGCATTCAATGTTTATTTTGCAATCTAGGGAGTAGAAGAAACGTAGCATTTGAGTTTGATCACGAAATATGTATGGTATTGGTAGGATTCATATTGACCATCATACAGATTAAATTACCATTAGCACCAACACTTGCAAATACCAAAAACTTTGGAGTATACAAGGTCTCACCACCAATGCAATAAGGCTTGGTAGGGTAGGAGGCAATGTTGGTGGCTATCACCAAATCTTGTCTCTCACCAATTTGTTATAATTAAATGTGATCTTGTCCGGCGATGGTTCACTTCTCTTCGACTTACCCTAAGACCTCTTTAGATCCTCCCTCTTTATAGTGTAGGAAGCTATCGTATCGAAAAAAAAAAAATATATATATATATATATATATATATATATATAAGGGTTCTCTTCATGGTTCAAATTTTCACTACGGATTTTCATAATTTCCAGCAAACAAGAAAATTTGTTTTACACTACCAATTATATATCATTGGTTGGGAGAATTTTCTGTTGTCATGGTATCATCGAGTAGCTTTCACTATTAAGAGAAAAAAAAAACAAAAGCAGCGTACCCAAAAAGTTCATTCTTTTTTTTTAATAAAAAAAAGTAAGGGTCTGCTAGATATAGCTGTACTAATTTTGCATTGGATGCTGCTGATATTGGAGCTTGACTGGTGTTGCATTGGGGCAGGTGACGAAGCGCGTGGAGACAGCAGAGGATGCATGGAAAGGCTGGAATTGGAGGAGTGATGGGGACATTATGGTAAATGGAGCCTACTTTGTAACCTCTGGCGAGGGCGTTGAGGTCAAATACGAGAAGGCATACAGCGTGGAGCCCAAGTCTGCTGCATATATTGACCAGCTCACCATGAATGCCGGGGTTTGGGGCTCCAGGTCTTTACCCTTTTCTCTCTCTCCCGTACTTTTTTTGTTTTCCCCCCTTTTCTTGTCCCCTCTCCGTTTTCAGTTTCTGGCCCATTAAGGGTCGGGCTGTTGCTGGCTTCGACCGAATTAAAGCCTTTGTTAAAATGTTGGTTGTAAGCAGGGGTAGTCGGATGGGCCGGTGGACTGCGGGTAACGGAACTGGTGGGAGTGATCTGGGCGGAGACTCCGATGACTACGATGACTACGACGACGACTCCGGCAGCTGCAAAACCCCCTCCTTTCCCACCTTGTTATCCTTTCTCCTGGCTCTGTCAACATTGTTGTTTTTTGAGTCATAACTACTTTTCTTTTTTTTTTTGGGTTGAAGTTTTAACCATTGACGTCCATGTTGTTTCCGCAAGGAATCTAACGACAACAAGACTAAAAAAACAAAAAAAACAGCAATTTGAATTTCTTGATGCAATTTGAATCATTAACGGCACTTTAACGCTTTTTTCTCTGGCCAAAACTTTGGTAGACTTATTAGTTTTTAAAACTTGGGTCTTTGAAAATCGAGTTTATCCAAGTGTGAGCATTTTCTTTTCTTTATATATATGGCTGTAAGAATTCTATACTTGTGTTGTATATCTTAGTTAGGAAGGAAATTAGTTACATTCAGGAGAGGACAACAGTTTCCATCCCAGAAGAAGAAAGGAGGATAAAGAAGGCTTATTCTAAAACCCCATGGTTCAACATACTACTATCTTTCTTTGTTCCATTTTTTCCCTTTGAAGGAGAGGTCTTAGACAAAAAGGTTTCAAAACAACAGGATAAGTAGAAGCGGGCAGTGGCTAATTATTTTTTCAGAACCAAAGAGAAAGCGTTCGAGCAAGTTGCTGATCAGGATTCAGGGAGCTATAATAGACGACTAAAAGAGTCCATTATTGGTGAGCATGATATTCTATTTTACTTTAAAGATGGTTCCAACATGATTAAAGGAAGCATGGTTCCTAAAGGATTTGTATCCACCAAAAGAGGAAATCCCTTAATTTTCAAGCTGGCCTTGGATCAATGATGTCATACATTACAGAAACAGCATTTTAAATTTTTTTTTTTTTTTTGACTGAGGCTTGCTCTTCGGAAGCTTTTGATCAACCTTGCATCCGATCAAAGATCAGAATTTTTTTTTCGTATTATTTTGAGTGAAGAAAAAAGATTAAATTTATTTGTATGTAGTCAGTTGATTTTATTTTAATGCTTTATATGTTCCCCTTCCCGCGTAAGTGCTCGTCATTCTACTAATTGAGAGGAGGCCAGTTTGCACATGAAGATTGCAACTTGTTTCTTTCGCACTTTATAAAAGCAAATGAATGAGTAAGAGCGGCAGAAGCGGATGATGTAGTTGTGAGGTAGGTTATGGGATAAAGAAGATGATGAAAATGAATTTGATAACTAGGAAAGTTTCGAGACTGCATGATCTCTTTTTGCAAGTGCATTTTATTTGGACTGATAAACATGTATCTCATTTCCGAATCTTGATTTAATTAGTTCCCATATGACAAAAACATTATCCCCTTTTGGTCACTTGGGACTTGACCAACCCTTGTGACGACGACCTATAAAGATCATTGCAGAAAAAGCACTTGCGCTTGTGAAAGAAGGAAGAAAGTGGGCAAAAAACAAGAACAAAGACGCAGTTTAATTTGAAACACAATTTTGTGTATATGCTGCTACAGCATGGAATTGATGCTCAAGATGTAGCAATACTGTGTAAATTTCACGTATTGATGCACAATATGATAAATCAGAGCATCTTACTAGTCAATTGTTTTAATTGGTACGGATAAATCTGCATATCCACTTGATCAACTCTCATTTAATCAAGCCCTCGATTGCTAAACAATTGACAAATGCAATTGTTTTTGTCCTTTCATATATGATATATCTCACTCAGAAGTTCATACGGCAATCAAATAAAATTTATTTGTGACAAAGATAATATTTAGAACAGGAATGTCTTTGTTGGGATGAGCTACAAAAACATTTACTCATCCACATTTCAATTTCTCCTCGCATTAACGTCTATGTGTCAGTCAATCAATCAATCAACATTTTTCTATACGGACTTGAATCACTGTGGCGACCATCATCTTTCTTGTAATTAAATTCAAAAGATGTGCAGTAATACGCCCTTTCTGTTTAAAGGTGCGACTTTCTTTCTTTAGTCCCGTTCGAATCCGCCGATTAGGAACCAAGAGATCAGACATCTAATAATTAGCAAGTGACAAGAAAGCACCCTATGGTCCCCATCCCTCTACAAGAAGAAGTACCAAGAAAATAGAACGCATGGTTTCTGACAAAAGCCTTAATTAAAATTTTTTGACCAGATGATGAGCGCCAAGAAATATAACAAAAACAGCTCATTAGCACGAGCTGTTTTGCAATTGATATATACATTCTCTCGGAACACATATAATACAACAAGTCTACAACATTTATTATTTGTTTTTGGTGGCAAATTAATGCCCTTGAGAACTAACTAGTGCATGTTCCAAATGAAGAGTGAACTATCCCACAAATTAGTCTCATCATCATATCCACTAGAAGAATACTCGTCACCACAATTTTCCAAATTAGGCCAGTTTGACGTCCAGTCTGTTAATCTCGTTGCATAAGGTGAATAGGCTAATCCCAAGCTGGATAGCTTCTCAACCTCGCCAGAAAGGTCACCACAAGTCCTCAGATTATAATCGTCCTTCTCAGAATCCCAGTCTCCATTGTTCGAATGCAATGAACTGAAGGCTTCACATATTCCAAGCGGAGAGTTTTGCTCGGAATTATTTGTGGTAGCAGCAGTACTAGCAGTTGTAGTAACACTCTGTCGACTGTTGGACGCGGAGCTTTCTGCAATAACATTACGAATATGTCAGGAAAGCAAAGAACAAGATGCAATTATAATTTATAAGCACGTAAAAAAAAAATGTCAGGGAAGAATGGCTCAAAATCGAAGTGCAGCAAAATCATGAAGCATGAAGAATTCACTATAGACCTTGTTCCAGAATTAATGCTTTCTTTCTTAGATGAGTCCTCCAATAATTCTTTATTTCGTTATCAGTTCTTCCAGGCAAACTACGAGCAATCCTTGACCACCTGCAAAATGGATAGCGAATCATCTAATTTAATCATGGAAAAAGGAATGCTTGCTTTAGTCCGGTGTTTGGCTAGCTAGCTTTTCTTTTGTTGTCTTAAATTTCTTCTGTCTAGTTAGTTCTACAACCTGTCTACTGTGAACTGTTTTGCGTATGTGTTAATCATCTTTGTGAAGGAAGTAGATAAAGAAGAGTACCTGTTACCCCATTGTTTATGAAGTTGGATAATGAGATGCTCCTCTTCTTCAGTAATATGGCCGTGTTTTAGATTGGGACGGAGGTAGTTCATCCATCGCAACCTGCAGCTCTTTCCACTCCTCCTTAACCCTGCATATGCACGTGCAACTTTTTTACATATATTACCAGCTCATGCTAGCTTCAAAAGTCAAGATCCATATGATGGATGGATGCAGAATCATCACCTGATGCTTTTGCTAAAGAATCCCATCGTCGTTCTCCTAGGATAGATACAGCAGCAATTAATCTTTCATCTTCCTCCTCAAGCCCGGGACCTTTACGCATTTCCGCTTCTTGCATGGCTACTTGATAGTGGTCCATAGTTATTACAAGATACCACAAGCATAGTATCCTTCTTATACAAGGTACTAGGTGGCAAAGTGAGCAAGAATTAATAGACCAAAAAAAAAGGGGGCATGGAAATGGCTCCAAACATCTTACATGGCATACTCGCTGGAAAACACTCAAATCTCCTCGTGGATTACATGTTCAAGAGGCTTCTCCCATTAGGTCTTTCCCCACGAATTTTATATTAATTTGGATTTTATGATCAAGGGGAAGTTTTATCTTCCTTTTTGCATCACTATTTCTGGTCGGTTGTCTACAGAATTTGTCATTCACTTCTGCTATAAAAGAAGCCAGTCTTATAGCAGTCAGTGTACTCGTTTTGTCTCTAACTCTCTATCCCATTATAATTAATGGAGTAAATCTTATACACACTTACAGTGTATATACTATCACCGTTGGATTCATGACATGTGTGTAAAAGTTAAATTTCAAATTTAAATTTTACATAGTTATCATTCGTCCAACGTTGACAATGTCCAACGTTGACAATGAAAAAGAATACCTGTCAACAGCTAATTTTACATGTGATCATCCAAAGATTAAGGCAAAAAGCATTTGTTCTATTACGAAGATAGCAAGCAACGAAAATTCTGGATGCTTTTGTACCTTGCGGTCTCACATTGGTAAACCATATGCCTAAGAAGGAGGCAATGGCACCTCAAGATGTATCCGAAATGAGTCGTGTTGAAATGCAAGATTTTCTTGCAATTCAACCACATTTTTGTGTCAGAAGGTTCTATCACAGGATAAAAGAGGCCTAAGGAGAATATTGACTGTACTGCAATTTTGGTTTTCTTCCCACGTTCTGACATTCTACAACAAAGATATACTGCTGTTCCCCGTTATTATCGAGTTTGAGAAACTAACGCAACCTCTAAACGAGCATCTCCTTTCCACAACCAGAAGTGATAATACCCCCATACTCTAAAAACATCTATATTCTAGACCAGTGAATGAATTGGGTACGATCTTTCAGTAACAAACTCGACTAGAATGTAAACATCGAGAGGAGCAAGTTCAGATACAAATTAAACTCTATAGCTCCACATGACATCCAGGTTTGAAACCCCGTGGAGCGTGGGTGTGGACAGTGCATGGAGAGAAGGCACAAATCCTTCACTATATGTGCCTCTTCAGTACAAAAAGTTCCAGAGTATCAATCAAAACTGGACGGGGAAAAATACAGGGCCAACTACACTTGGAGTTTGCTTCGCTTTTATAAGGCATGTCCCATCCTCTCTCACAGCCTAAACACCACTAGCGGTCAATAAAGGACTTGTTCATAAGTTCAACAGCCGAATCCATGAACTGCAACCAAAGGTCAAGAAGTTAAATATATCAGGCAATGAAGTTAACAAAGAACTAGGTTTAACAAAATTAGCTTAACGTGGCATTTTTTGTTATAATTATCATTCACCAGTATTTCAGTCCAGAAGCAGGAAAGAATGGTGCTTCAAATCATCCCTTCACCAACTATTTTCAAAATCCCGAGTCAGTCTAAGACCATCCACAAGATGATATACAGGACCCCGTACAGGTTCCCACAGCCAATGCAAGTGCATGCCTTTGCAAGCATATGTTAACCTGTAAATTTTGGGTCCATAAATTGAGCCCAATCTAATCTTTTCATGCAGGGCATCAACACTAGAAGTTGGTAACACCAGTCCATTCAAGCACATAACATGCTTCAAGTCCAATTTTTTGGGCCCACTCCATGATGTTTTTCTTATCCCATAATAGTACGAAAACAAGTTCCACTCCAAGCATCAATTTGTAGAATAAAATATGTAGAGAAACTAGAAAGCAAATAGCAATTAAAAATCTCGTAGAAGCAAACAAAACTCGATGGACACACATATACCTCAATTATCCATGCAGAAAGAATGTTACTCTAATTTTAACACCAACAGACCACATCAAAATGGTACTGCAACTTCTTATTGTGGAGGAAAAACTGCAAGTTCACTTTCCTAATTTACCTGAGACTTTGCCTCCTTTAACAGTATTTATGTAAACAGAAAGTGGAAAATATCAAGTCAGAGAATGCAACTTCACCTTGCCAACTAACTGGAGCTCTCGCCCAACAGGTTCCATAAACTTCAGGTCAATGTCAATAGGCCACACCTGAGACAAAGCAAGACGTGAAAACCCAGGAGACATCAGAATACTTGACGTTTATAGGATGAGGACCAGATGGTTGTTCAAATCAAATGCAAAAAAAAAAAAAAAAAAAGAAGCTTAAATAAGCTGTGACAGAAAATATGGCAAAGAAATCTTAAAACTTCATTCTAAAGATAGACAATGATAATAGGTGGGTTAAAACCAAAGATATGGAAGACAGTGTATTATAGATAATCAAGTCTATCAAATTCACTCTACAGAGCGACCAAAACAAAAAAACAAAAAACAAAACAAAACAAGATAAGAAATGAGCAGCCAATATATCAGGAAACAAACCAAACCTAAAATTGAAACAATAGTATATTCTTCCATCAAGTCAAGTTAGTTAAAGGTAGAAAGGTTAATGACCCAGCTGAAGGATGCAAGACAGATGTGCAAGAAAAGGCAAACATCTGGAAAATCACTTATTAGGTATCTGTGTATATAAGTTTTTTGGGATGGGCTCCAAATTATCTGTTAAGTTATTCTCATAGACCACTAGTCAAATTTACTCCAATTTTACCTAAAGAAGCTAATTGTACATAACAAGGCTTTGAGTTGTAAGTTCATTAAAATCCTATTTGGAAGTCGTTATATTCACAATCAAACTCCCACTGCTTGTATCAATCACCCTCCTTAAACACACACATCACAGTCTCTCGTCCAATGCCTGTCAATCAGTCAACATCTCACATCAAACATAACAAAACTTTAAGAAGGTTTTCAACAATCAGCTTAACTCATCCAGAAGATCTGGAACTTAAAAATAACCATTTTTATGTCCCAAAATGCACTTATCAGGAAAAGGCAAGAAAAAATAAAGTTAAAAAAACCATCATGATTTGAAATCCATCATAAGTTACTGAGCTTCTGAGTGAATGTTAAATATAGCCAAGAGAATCATTGTTTATTTGCAAGCAAGGTCATTCATTCCAGTCAATGTCTGAAGTTTAGGTTACTGTATGCTGAATTATTTTCCTACTCCATTTCAACCCAAAAGCTCCCTTTCGAAGCACATTGACAGCAAGAGCTTTAATAACATTTTACACAAATCCACATGCTTTAGAGAAGAATTAGAATGCAGAACAGCTGAAATGTCATCTTTGGGAAACATTCAGAGCTAGTTTGAGAGTCAGGGATTTAGAAAGAAAAGAAAGTTGGGCTTTCCTTTGTTTGGGATATATTTGAGGAAAGAAGAGAAAGGATACGGATGGATTCGGACTGATAGAATGGAGCACTACAGTTAGAAAAAAAAAAATATCCAAATTGGGAGGATATGGACAGAAAGTTGGAAGATGCCTATTTTAATTTTTCCAAATGCTATTGTTGCCCTCAGAATGCTACATAAGAAAAATAAATTTACATATACGTCCTATATCTTTCCATTTCTTTTCTAAACTCTCAAACGATACAATAACCTTCTCCCTTCTTTTCTCTTCCATTCTTTTCCATTGCAACTTAAGGTTTCTCATTCTTTTCTATCCCAAACTCGCAAACTAAGCCCAGTCTGGTCAACGGGCAAGCAGGTACCTTTTACCTATTCTGTTTGACATTCAGCTCATGATAAATAAGTTATGCCCAACTTATGCCAATTTTTCTAAACAAAGGACTGAAAACCCCCCACGAAACTACCGTTCACTCATTTACCATAAACCAACCCAACCACCACCATCACCATTCTTTGAAAACATCATTGGCACCACAAAGCGCAGCAAAAAACATAAGCCTTTGATTTCAAGTAACTGTAGCATCAGAAAAAAGATCAAAAGCACTATAGCATTATAACCATAAAAACTTTATATGACTAGACTGTAATTGCCATATGTTGGTGTATTTAGAACTTCTTCTTGAATTACAAAAAGAAGGAAAAGAAAATTCAAGTAAAGTCCATCATAAAAGTGAATAGGAAATCAAAGCAACAGAGAATTAAACCCAAAATAAGGTTGTATTGGTCATCTTTTCATGCAACCAACCCATTCAGAATAGCATAGAAAGAGGAGGAAAGAAGAAAAGAACCTTAAGACCAAGTAATTTAATGGGCGGAGTCTGGCCTGGTACAATACAGTCTGGACCCGCAGCTTCCACTATAGCCTCCTGCCCTAACCCGCTTCCAATTGGATTTTGGTGCTGCACCAGATGGAAACTTTTCACTTCTTTGAAAGAAAAAATGAAAAAGGAAAAAAAATTATCAGAGAAATCAAAACTTTCTTCTACCGACAATAAAATAAGCCCTTATTCCACAGAGAGAGAGAGAGAGAGGGAGAGGAGCAATGTTAAAAAACCTTCATGAGGGAGAGGGCATAATCGGAATAAGGGGTCTGAGGAAGGCGAAGCAGAGGAGATTGGTGGATTTTGGGGAGGGGCTTGGCTGCAGGGGATGAGGCCCTCCAGGGCACATCTTTTTGCAGCACTGCTCCACCCTTTTTAGACATCTTTATATTACTACGTAGTAAACTTAAGTCCTCCCAATATTAAACAGAGTATCACCCGGCGGCGGCGGCGGCTCTCAGAATGAGGTGTTGTTTGGAGGAAAAGAACTGCAGTGATGAGTGTGGGGTGGGACTGAAGGAGAACGGAAGATAAGCGTCTTCAGTCGGGATAAATTAATGGATAAAAGAGCAAAAAGCAAAAAAGAATGGGTGAACCAAAGAGAAATTAGACAGCGAACGCGAGAGTTGGAGGCAGAGGCCCCAGAATTAGAATTATCTCATCCAATATTTAGTGACAACTAGTACCACTAAATTCTTTCTGGAATTGTTTCCTAGCCCAGCAGTACCAGATCGACTTTCATTTTCAGATATTTTGACATTCCTCAAATCCTAAATTTACGGCTAATTTCTTAGTTTATAGGTTAAAAAAAAAATAATCCGCCAAATGTACCTCTGACACGGGCCTTTTCTCAAACTATAGCGGCCGTGCTGAGTCAGCACGGACGCATAATTAAAAATTACACCGAAACCTGCTCTGCACAAAATTCAGTGGGTGTCAGAGCGGACGTGCCTAGTCAGCACGTCCGCGTCTGACACATGCGCAGACGGCAGTCAGTTTGGTCAAGTGCGGATGTGCCCAATCAGCACGTCCGCGACTGACGCGTCTGACTATAGCGGCCGTGCTGAGTCAGCACGGACGCATAATTAAAAATTACACCGAAACCTGCTCTGCACAAAATTCAGTGGGTGTCAGAGCGGACGTGCCTAGTCAGCACGTCCGCGTCTGACACATGCGCAGACGGCAGTCAGTTTGGTCAAGTGCGGATGTGCCCAATCAGCACGTCCGCGACTGACCAGGCCACTGCTGATCTGAACATCTGTCAGACGAGGACGTGCTGACTAGGCACGTCCTCTCTGACACCCACTGACTGCGTCTGCGTATTTGCCCATCAGAGAGCAGTAGTGTCTCACCACATCAGTTCGGGTAGTTTGTTGTATTTGTTGCTTCCCCTTAGTGGGATAATCCAATTATCTTGGAATGCAATTTAGTAGGTTCAACAATCAATGTGCAACCAGGAATAAGATTCCACGCTTTTCCTGACTGATTTTTTAGGTTGCTTTTGAGTTTGTTGCTTTCCATTGGAAAAGTTAAAGGTACTATTGCTACTGGTATGCGGGAGGACAAGCAGGGGAATTATTTGGAATATTGTCCAAAAATTAAAATGTCAGGAAAATTGTAACTGGACAAAGGGTAAAATATCAAAAAAAATTTCGTGATTTATTTAATTTAATTCTTCCTGATTTGAAAATCTATAAATTTATATTATGATTTCATGTGATTTCGATTAAATTAAATTAAAAATTGAATGACAAGAAGACAGAGTAGTGATTGTATTATTGGCTTTGCATGGCAATTCGGGTCTTCCATTATTTTCCATTACAATTTTGTTTTTTTTAAAAAAAAAATTATTAATTGCGCACAAGGATGCAAGTCAAGACTTAAAGAGCAGTTTGATCTCTTGAAGAATTTTGAAATGCTACATTCCATTATTTTTGGGACGGTAATTTGGGTTAAACAAATAATCTATATAGTGTGAACAATTTTGGTCATTCTTTAAATTTTTTATTTAGTATATGTTTATCATTAACATAATACATTTTGCAAGGCCTAGTTGTCTCTTTCTTTTCCAATTCTTGTTTTGTTGAAATCTTGTCCTTGCAATTCTTCCGTAATCAAAGAGATAAAGAGGCAACGAAAGTCAACTATTGGTGCCACAATACACTTTTATGAAACATTGGAATTTATGCTTAATTTCTTAAGGCCAAACATGAAACGCGGTAAGGGTAAAAAAAAGTGCCTTTATTTTTATTTTCAGAGAAGATCTGCCTCTGATGAGAAATAAAGGTGCAGTTATTGATATTGCAAGGATTATCTTTGTTTATTTGATTATTTATTGTGACATAAGGTATAAATTTGGTACAAAATATAAAACGTGTGAGAATTATTTATTTCTTATTTAATCATTTATTACGAAATACAAGAGATGCGAATTTCGTAAAAAGAAAATTAATTATGCAAGGAATGTCCTTGGCTAATTTAATTCGATATGACACAAAAAAAAAAGAGATTTAAATTTCTTAAAGAGAATTTAGGAGAAAAGGTTTGCCTTCATATGTTCATGTCCTTTTAAAGAAACTCAAGTGTACGACTTTGGCAGTTCAATGAAAAAATAACGAGGAGAGAAAATTTAATTTAGAAGAGAAAGGATTGTGGTACAAAAAAAATTTTTTTTTTGGGAGCTGTTTTGAGAGAAGAAAAGGTGATCAAGAAAACGTTACCATATTGTATAAATCTGTTGATACTTGCTTGATGAGCAAAAGGCATTGCAACAATTTTTAGTGAATAAGTCTCTCTCCAATATTTCTTCCCACTGAAAAAAAAAAGAAGATAAGAGTAGAAGAAAAATGGACTAGTTGGATATTAAGGAAATCTCTCTATTTCTTTCTCTCTTTTTTTTCTCTATATTTCTTCAACCCCCCCACCCCTAACCCCCCGGGAGTTTTTTTTTTTTTTTTGTCCTCTCAACTTCCATTCCCAATTTTAAAAAAATTGAAAAATGAATTGAACTTGAAAAATATAGAACTTTCTCTGGAATATATTTTTAGCATCTTTTCCCTTCCATTTCCATCCAAAGGAGGTTGGCAAAACTTAATGAGATGGACTAAGCTTCTGTCAGTTGAGCCCAGCCGGCTGTCACTTATCCTTACAATAAACATATCCCAAACTGACTACCGTCTGTGCATGTGTCAGACGCGGACGTGCTGACTAGGCACGTCCGCTCTGACACCCACTGAATTTTGTACAGAGCAGGTTTCGGTGGAATTTTTAATTATGCGTCCGTGCTGACTCAGCACGGTCGCTATAGTTTGAGAAAAGATCCGTGTCAGAGGTACATTTGGCGAATTGTTTTTTTTTAACCTATAAACTAAGAAATTAGCCTAAATTTAAAGGTAGTGGCTATTGACTGATGAACCATGCAATTATTATTGTAACTCCAAAAATTTAATGTGTCTACCCACAATAGATAATTTACTGCAACCAACATCCTGAATTAATTATCCATTTCTCTATTTAAAGAAAAAAAATAAAAAAATGGCCTCCATCCATGTTGTTCTACCCACCTATTTCATCAATCCTTAATGATCGCTGAGGGTGGTTGTTTCGGTTTGACTCAACCACCTCGACTCTTTTGGGCTGCACCCTCCTTGGCAATAAGGCTCTTAGTCTTTCACCTCGGCTTACCGTACCGAGGTGAGTTGCACAGTCGAGTCCGCCATCCGACCCAATCATCCCAGTCCACGGAGCGATTTGGGATGAGGTCCTAGTCTGATGGGACAGCTAAGAACAGGTCACAGTCTGACACCTATAGGAAGACAAGACATCTGATGGGACCCGTCCGATAGACTTGATGGGACAAACTGACACGCTCAGTCAGTCAGGACTTAGAAAATTGATTCCTACTGTCATTCCTTCCCATTTGTCCCCTATAAATACTGGGATCTCACTCAAAAGAAAGGGAGACGCTTTTAACACTGTAAGAAGCACTATATTTAAAATCTCCAGCTTCCCTCTTGAAATTAGACTAACTAGATCGTCGAAGGTAAACCGAAGGACTTTACCCCACCTCTGACAATTTGAGCAAGTGACTTCTACGGGGCCGTACCCATTTCAGGAGAGTTACTCCCGCATTCAGGTACCGTTTGCTGAACCCGAAAATCACCTCTTCAACTGGCGCCGTCTGTGAAAAACTAAAAACATTTAGAAAATGAAACCTACGCGTTCTAAGAGCAGAAAGGCTCTCACCATTGGGGCGGAGTCTGGCCTGGTACAATACAGTCTGGACCCGCAGCTTCCACTATAGCCTCCTGCCCTAACCCGCTTCCAATTGGATTTTGGTGCTGCACCAGATGGAAACTTTTCATTTCTTTGAAAGAAAAAATGAAAAAGGAAAAAAATTATCAGAGAAATCAAAACTTTCTTCTACCGACAATAAAATAAGCCCTTATTCCACAGAGAGAGAGAGAGAGGAGCAATGTTAAAAAACCTTCATGAGGGAGAGGGCATAATTGGAATAACGGGTCTGAGGAAGGCGAAGCAGAGGAGATTGGTGGATTTTGGGGAGGGGCTTGGCTGCAGGGGATGAGGCCCTCCAGGGCACATCTTTTTGCAGCACTGCTCCACCCTTTTTAGACATCTTTTTATATTACTACGTAGTAAACTTAAGTCCTCCCAATATTAAACAGAGTATCACCCGGCGGCGGCGGCGGCGGCGGCGGCTCTCAGAATGAGGTGTTGTTTGGAGGAAAAGAACTGCAGTGCTGAGTGTGGGGTGGGACTGAAGGAGAACGGAAGATAAGCGTCTTCAGTCGGGATAAATTAATGGATAAAAGAGCAAAAAGCAAAAAAGAATGGGTGAACCAAAGAGAAATTAGACAGCGAACGTGAGAGTTGGAGGCAGAGGCCCCAGAATTAGAGAATTATCTCATCCAATATTTAGTGACTACTACTACCACTAAATTCTTTCTGGAATTGTTTCCTAGCCCAGCGGTACCAGATCGACTTTCATTTTCAGATATTTTGACATTCCTCAAATCCTAAATTTACACGTAGTGGCTGTTGACTGATGAACCATGCAATTATTATTGTAACTCCGAAAATTTAATGTGTCTACCCACAATAGATAATTTACTGCAACTAGCATCCTCAATTAATTATCCATTTCTCTATTTAAAGAAAAAAAATAAAAAAAATGTTGTTAAGCTACCCACCTATTTCACCAATCCTTAATGAGGTGGCTGTATTTACTTCGATTCGGCAGAGAAGAAGGTACCTACCTACTTCATTATCTCACTCCGATGTGAGAAGCCCCCGAATTCAATCAAAATACTATATGAAAGTGCTAATTCATAAAGTAGATACACCAAAATCTTCCGTGGCTGGCTGGCAGATGACAAACGGACGCTATAATCAGGGGGAGGGGGGTTTGGGTAACTGAGGATGGTCATTTCGGCTTAGATAATCCGAGGCCTGGTACTCTGATACATCCTGAGGCGCATCCTCGGCACGTTACTTATCGAGGACATCATAACCAGTGTACCACCTCGGCTAAAATCTTCAGGTCGTTAGCCGAGGTGACGCCTGACTGATAGACGCCTACAAAAGATAGGAAATGACACCTGACACACCTGACATCTGATGGACAGCTGCTCTGACACACGCCGTCTGAACTTGGCGGGTGTCCAATCGAACCTTTTCATAAAGGGCAGTCAAATCCACCAGATGCACTGACCATCTCCGATCCTTAGGGACCTACAATGCCAGTCTCTCTTCCCAACAAATCCCCTATAAATACCCAACGTATCCACTAAGAGAGGGGATGACCAATTCTCTGGTAAAGCATACTAATCTTCTTTACTACTATATTATTTCTTCACTGCCAAGCTGACTTAAGCTTCGGAGTTATACTGGGGGATTCAACCCTTCTCGTGATCTCAGCAGGTGACCTCGTCCCAGTGAACTGCCCAGAGTAAGGATTCTTCCCCAAAGCTGAAGGCTCACTCCAGCAGGACAAGATTCACCTCTTCAATTGGCGCCGTCTGTGGGAACGTGAAGATATCAGAATATGAAGCCTACGCGTTCTAAGAGCAGGAAAGCTCTCACTATTGGTGCTGAGCAAAGCAATGCAGCTCAACAGGAAGATATTTCAGAAGGGCAGAAGTCCCCAAGGACTCAACCCGCAAACGAAGAAGCCATAACACGTATGGCCGAGTTTGTAACCGAGAACCCCAACATCTTTGAGGAATTGGGGAGGTACCTAAAAAGGCAGGGCAAACAGAAAGCTGAGTCCTCCAAAAGGAAGTCAGATGGATCCCCTGAAGGTTCATCTGACGAGGAATCTGATGGGAGGCGCCTAAGCCGGAGTGCTTCGAAGCGGGCATTCTCCAAAGCCACCTCTAAGGTAGCCTCCCTGACCAAGGCATTTTCCCGGGGGCTCTTGGGGCGACGACCTGAGGAAGAACCTCGGCCCCTGGGAATACCCGGGGTGAACTACATGAGGGCTCCACCTTTCACCGATGACATTAATGAGGAAAGGCTTCCTCCAAACTTTAAGCTCCCCTCGATACCATCTTATGACGGCCGAGGTGATCCCGAAGATCACATCCACGCCTTCATCTCAGCCTTCCGTTTATACTGCATCCCTGACCCTGTCATATGCTGAGCTTTTCCAGTGTTTCTCCAGGGGACAGCTCGAAAATGGTTCTGGGGATTAGAACCTAGGAGCATCTCGACTCTGGGGGAATTAGTGGAGAGATTCCTCCATCGGTTCATCTCCTCCCGATCTACGACCAGGACCTCGGCTTACTTGCTGAACATGCAGCAGAACCCGGGGGAGTCACTTCGGTCGTACGTCCAGAGGTTCCATGAGGAAAGCGTACAAATACCAAGCAAGTCACCATTGCTGCATTCACCCATGGGCTTGTGTCCGGAGTGTTCAACACGGGGATCCACAAGAAGTATCCCCGCACACTCCACGAACAATGGTTGAAAGTCGAGAAGGGCATACAGGCCGAGGACCTCAACTGCATGAAAAAAGAAGTCCAAGCTGCCCGCCCGAGAGCTGACCCCCGAAGAGGGAAGGAGCTTGGCCGAAGTGAAACGGGGACAGGAAGCGGCTTCCAGAGTCCCGGCCGAGATCGTCGCAGTGTGTTTGACAGGATCTCCAAGGGGAAGTCACCCATCCCCGAGTCCGAACTGACTCCCCTGAACACCACCCGATCTCGGGTGTTATCCGTAATGGAACAAAACAACCTCGGGAAGGCACCCTCCAAGATGTACGGCAGCCGAGATAAGAGGAATTCGAACCTTTACTGCTTGTATCACCGGGATATAGGGCACGAAACTGAGGATTGCAATGATCTCAAAAAGGAGATTGAGAACCTCATCAGGCAGGGACACCTGAAGCAGTTCATCCGCCGAGGTGGAAGTCATCAGCGTGACGAAAACCGACGTGATAGACGAGGTGACCAACGCCAAGACGAAAGGCGTACATCGACAACCAGCTGCCGACCTCCTGAGGATCCTAGGGAGCCAAAAAGGCCTCCTCGAGACGGATCTTCAGGTCAAGGGTTGGGATACGGGCCAAACATTGCCGGAGTCATCAACACCATTGCCGGAGGTCCGATGGGAGGAGATAGCCAGAATTCTCGGAAGAGGACCTACAGGCAAGCTAACCCGGATCAGGCTGAGTCGAGTTCTCGCCTATCCGAAGTCATTTCTTATGGCCCTACCGATCCCGTCCCAGCTGCCTCCAGCAGTCACGAGGCACTAGTGATCGAAGTGCTCACCAACAATTACATCGTTAAGAAGGTCTACATTGACCCAGGGAGTTCGGTAGATGTCATGTACCTTCGTACTTTTGAGAGCCTTAAGCTGGCTAGGGAGCATATGACCCCGGTGCGAACTCCCCTCGTAGGGTTTGGGGGACACATCGTCCACCCCGAGGGCATGGTGACCCTGACGGTGACCGTGGGGCACCACCCCCGCTGCCGAACTATCCCTGTGAACTTTGTGGTAGTTAAGGCCGACTCCCCATACAACTTGCTTCTGGGTCGACCTACCCTTAATGCCCTGCGGGCGGTATACTCTACCTACCACCTGAGCTTCAAGTTTTCTACCCCCGCGGGGATCGCCGAGGTCAGCAGCGACGTCTGCGCTGCTCGGGAGTGCTACCTCGCCACCTTACAAGCAGCTTCTACATCGACCGCCGATGTGAGATCTGAGAAGAGGTCAAATATCCTCTCGATAGACTGCATTGATCCTCAGCAAGCTGAGAAGATTCCAAGGCTGGAGACTGGGGATGAGGTCGAAGAGATTCCCCTGGACCCCACGAAGCCTGATCGGACGATCCGCGTCGGCACCCGACTGCAGATGAGATGAGGTATGGTGGACCTCCTCAGAGAATACCGGGACGTCTTTGCTTGGGCTGCAGATGAGGTTCAAGGAGTCCCACACCATCTCATGATACATGAGCTGAATGTCGACCCCCAAGTCCGCCCGGTTAAATAGAAAAGAAGGCACCTCGGCCCTGAGCGCAGCCGAGCTGTGGGTGAAGAAGTGGACAAACTCTTGCCCGCAAAGATAATCCGGGAGGTCCAATATCCCACCTGGTTATCTAATCCGGTCATGGTTAAGAAGGATACCGGGGCTTGAAGGATGTGTGTCGACTTCACCGACCTCAACAAAGCTTGTCCTAAGGACTGCTACCCATTGCCCAAGGTCGACACCTTGGTGGACTCGGCAATGGGTTATGAGGTCCTTTGCTTTTTGATGCCTTCAAGGGGTATCACCAGATCGGAATGAGTCCGGAAGATCAGGAGAAAACCGCCTTCTACACTGACCAAGGCACATATTGTTACACCACCATGCCTTTCGGACTGAAGAACGCCGGGGTCACGTACCAACGCTTGGTTAACCAAACTTTTAAATCTCAGATCGGACGGACTGTCGAGGCCTACGTAGATGATATCCTTCTGAAAAGCCAGACGACCTCCACATTCCTGTCCGACCTGAAAGAAGTCCTAGAAGTCCTTCGGAAGACGCGAATGATGCTAAACCCCAAGAAGTGTGTTCTTGGGGTCACTTCGGGGAAGTTTTTGGGCTACCTCGTCTCCAGGCGGGGTATTGAAGCAAACCCAGACAAGGTGAGGGCAATTCAAGAAATGTCTCCACCTCGGTGCATCCGCGACGTCCAGAGGCTGACGGGGCGGTTGGCCGCCCCGAATCGATTCTTATCGCAATCAGCTTCCAAGGCGTTGCCATTTTTCAAGGTCCTAAAAAAGGCGGACAGCTTCTCCTGGACCGAGGAATGTCAACAGGCCTTCGAACAACTGAAGGAATACCTTCATCACCTCCCAACACTCACCTCATCTAATCCAGGGGACAAGTTATTCTTGTACTTATCTGCTGCAGCCGAAGCTGTAAGTGTCGTGTTGATAAGGGAAGAAGGTGTACAAATGCCTGTTTATTATGTCAGCCGAGTCCTCCGAGGTCCGGAGACCAGATATACTCAGGCGGAGAAGCTCGTGCTGGCCTTAATCCATGCAGCCCGTAGGCTTAAGCCCTACTTTTTAGCCCACCACATTTGCCTGAGAACTGACCAACCACTTCGGCAAGTCTTATCACGGCCAGAGGCCTATGGACGCCTCACCAAGTGGGCCATCGAACTGGGAGAATACGACCTGTCTTACGAACCTCGCACATCAATCAAAGCTCAGGCTCTTGCGGACTTTCTAGCCGAGCTCACCTTTGATGAAGTAAAGGAAGCCATCCCAGCCATCACCCCGGCTCCCGCCGAGTCTCAACGGTGGATTTTGCATGTGGACGGTTCGTCTAACAGTGAGGGTAGTGGGGCAGGCTTGCTCCTCAAAGACCCCCAAGGAGAAATATGCTCATATGCGTTGAGGTTTGACTTTACTGCTTCTAACAATGAGGCCGAATACGAGGCAGTCAATGCCGGCCTGCAGCTAGCTCGTAAGCTCGGGGCCGCACACATTCTAGTCTACAGCAACTCTCAGCTCGTCGTGTGCCAAATACTAGGCGAATACGAGGCCAGGGAAGAGATGATGCGTCGCTACCTCACCAAGGTCCTCCAGCTGGTAGCACACTTCGAGTCCTTTGAAGTCCAAAGGATACCTCGGTCACAGAACAGAAGGGCTGATGCCCTCTCCCGCCTCGCTTCCACCTCCTTCTCTGACCTGAATAAAACGGTCCTCGTGGAAGTGTTAGCCGAGCCGGGATACATAGGGGAGATCGTGTACCCCGTCTACCCTGGGGACACCTGAATGGGCCCCCTGATCCGGTTTCTCAGCCGGAATGAGCTCCCTGAGGACCGAGCTGAAGCAAGAAAGCTTCAACGCAAAGCAACTCGGTACACCCTACGACAGAATCTCCTGTATAAGAGGTCGTACCTTGGCTCCTGGCTGCGGTGCGTTACGTCAGAAGAAGGCGAAAGGATCCTCCAGGACATTCATGAGGGACTCTGTGGTGCTCATGTCGGCTATAGGATGCTCGTCAAAAAAGCTCTGTTGCTCGGGTACTTTTGGCCCACTATGAGGGTGGATGCCCAGGTCATGGTCCTTAGTTGCCCCTCTTGCCAGCACCACGCCCATGAGCACCACCAGCCAACCAATCTTATGATTCCCATCACCTCGCCGTGGCCGTTCGAGTAATGGGGAACTGATATAATCGGCCCATTCCCCAGGGCTCCGGGAAATTATGCCTACGTGGTCGTGGCAGTGGACTATTTTACCAAATGGGTTGAGGCTGAACCTCTGAGAAGCATCACTGGAGCTGCCGTTTAAAAATTCTTTTGGAAGAGTGTGGTCTGCCGCTTCGGCCTGCCCCGAGTGGTCATCTCGGATAATGGCAGGCAGTTCGCGGATAATCCTTTCAAGGCATGGTGCGAAAACTTAGGGATCAAGCAGCATTTCACTTCGGTTGGACACCCTCAAGCCAATGGACAGGCCGAAAACTTCAACCGTACCCTCCTTCACGGCCTCAAGACCAGGTTCCATCGAGCTGGATCGTCATGGATGGAAGAGCTTCCCAGCGTGTTGTGGTCCTACCGAACCACACCGAGGTCAGCAACGCAAGAAACTCCATTTTCTCTAACTTATGGGTCCGAAACTGTTGTCCCAGCCAAATTCATTACCCCAAGTCCACGAATGGCGGCATATGCCGCCGAAGTCAATGAGGAGGAACTGCGAGTTGACCTCGACCTCGCCGAGGAGAGACGTGATATGGCCGCCGCCAAAGTTGCTCTCTATAAGAATATCCTAACTGGTTACTACAATGCTCGGGTCAAACACCTACGGTTCAACCCGGGAGACCTCGTGCTCCGGAAGAACTCGGTCAGCCGAGCTGAACCTTAGGGCAAACTGAACTCTAAGTGGGAGGGACCATACCGAGTTGTGGAGTCCAGCCAAAATGGATATTGTAAATTGGCGTATCGAGATGGTTCTCGGGTGCCCCGAACTTGGCACGCTGAAAATCTTAAGCTGTATTACCCTTGAGGGGTACGTGTTTCTAATTTTAAGTCTTGAGTTATTTCTCACTTCTTCTCATTTCATTACAAGTGAAAAATAAGGGGACAAAGCAGTAGTCAAAAGAAGAAAACCGAACTCAATCAAAAAGAAGGCAAAAATATGCAAGAACAAAAAGTCAACTTTATTGAAGTGCGAGAAGTAAAAGGCCGAGGTTATCTATGACCTCGGCCCCTAGTTACAAAAGTGAAAGGCCATGGTTATCTATGACCTCGGCCCTCTATTACAAAGCACGTGCTCCTAAGCACTCCCTACCCCAGGATCCTGACCTCCCACGGTCTCACCTTCGGCCTCGGCGCCTTGCTGACCTTCAGCTTCCCCGTCGGCCTGGGTCCCTTCACTGCCCTCACCATCTAATTCAAACTCCTGGAGCCATTTGTTGAATTCAGCACGAACCTCGGCTAAGTCTCTCCCGGCCTGGATGCCCTCGGCCATACGGTCGCACAGCTCCTTGGCATCTTCATTGTAGTGAGGAGCGCTTTGAAGGGACTCCAGCTGCCCAGAAGAAAGAAAAGGCATCGCATCGTTAACAGCCGAAGTGTAGCCAAGCATAAAGGTTGGGCGTGTGAGTTCGCCGAGGTCGTGAGTGAAGGACTTCGACTTCCGGAATGCCTCCACGGCAGTGACCTCGGCCTTGTCTATTGCCGCCTTGGTCGACTGTTCTTCTTGGGTCCTTCTCCCTCTCTCTTCATCAAGGGCAGTTATCAGGGAGTTGTTCGCGACTTCGGCCTTCTTCCTTTCCACCTCGGCCTTGTCTCGCTCCAACTCAGTTGCCCTTAGCTTCTCTTCTAGATCGGCAATCCTCTTCTGAAGCTCGGCAGGTGGCTCGTAATTCTGCATGAAATGCCCATAACGTTGGAGCATCTCGGCAAAGAAGGCCGTGATGGAAGCCCAGGAGACCGAGGCGCTCTGCATCAACTCGGCAGGAGTGAGCTTCCTTGTGTAGGTGTTGTCCCGAGGCAGCACCGAGTGCACCAGAAGCTCATGCGCGACCAGGGGGTTTTTACAGCAGTCGTTGACGTTGATTTCCCACTCCGGACACCAGTGCGCTCCGGGGTGCCTCTTGTCCTCCCCGGCCTCATTCGAGGGCACGTGATGGAGGTTGAACAACGATGACCCCGTGACAGATTTCTCCGGGAGCACGGTCACACCTTGACCCCGAGGTGGAGTGGCTATTGTCACGCCTCGGATAGGAACCCCTACCGGGATGGCGGAGGCTTTAGACTCTTCCTAGGCGTGGCCAAGGTGTGGGAGCCTTCGCCTACGATCACCACGGCAGGCTCACGGCTGCCCGTTGTCGCGGTGGCCTTCTTAGCTGGCCTGGCGGAGGGTTCAGCAGCGTCTTTGCGTTTCTTGGGTGGTCTCTTTACTACCTCGACGTCTCCCGAGGTTATCAGATCAGAAATTTTCTTCACTGCAAAGAGTGAAAGAGTTAGTTAGAACTCAAGATGGATAAATAAAGAAGGGAAATAGAAAAGTACTAGGTCTTTTCAGCCTAGTAGAAATGAGGATGGAGTGATCCGAGCTGATCAATGCTCGGCTGAGGCCTCCTTCCACGAGCACCACTTCGGGAAAATCCCAGCAGTTAATTTTGAGGTCCGACCCCGTTAACTTCTGGAGGTTACGCTCCTCTAACTTGCCCGGGGACGTCTCTTTAACCGGGGTGGAAGGCTTCCACCAGAACCCCCGGGGGAAGTACTCGGTCGGGATGAAGAAGAAATTTCGCTTCCACTCTTTTATCGAGCTCGGAGCGTCAACCACTACTTTAGGAACTTTGTTCCCGAAGTAAAACCAACCCTTCTCACTTCCGCTGTTCTTGAGCGAGTAACAACGGCGGAAGAGGTTGACAGTGGGCTCTATCTCCTGATGTCGGCAAAGCAGTTGGAAGCCGACGAGGACGCGAATGGCATTCGGGGTGAGCTGAGTGATTCTCACCCCCAGTACCTCAGGCAGTCCCGGAGAAATCTTGTTGTGGGCACCCTGAGCCCGGCCTCCAGTTGTTCCACGTAAATTGCCACTCTACCCTTCGGAGGCAGTGCGGCAGACTGGTGTGGCTGAGGTACATAAATACTGTAGTCCTTCCTCCAGGGATACTTGCGGACCACCTCGGCAATGGAGGCTCGCCCCATGTTACTGCTAAAGGCAGGCATCTGGCCGTAGTTAAGTGTCGATACATTCGGAGGAGAGGATGGTTCTTGCACGCCTGCGTCCCTAGGGACCTCATTCCCGAGGTCATCGTTATATAGGACCTCGGGTTCGATCTCGAACTCCTCGTGCTGCCCCGCCTCGGCATCTTGCTGCCCTTCAGTTGCCCCGGCTTGGTGAGACACCTCAGCACCTCCTTCCCCGACGTCGGAAGCAGTTCTTTCCTCGGAGGGGTCAGGCATCTCTGCCTCGGTAAAGTTAGGCCTTACCGTTTCCTTGTGTGTGCGGGCCGTTCTGGCCATTATTACGAAGAAGAAAGAAGTGAACTTACTTTGAAGAGGTTGTTTGGGAAAATTGCCGAAGTGAAAAAGCGCAGGAACAGAGCTCTGAGGTGATTTACGATTTTTGGTGAAGAATGGAACGGTAAAAAGGGCCCCTATTTATAGGCAACTGGGGGAGACCGAAGAGGCGGAACCTTTGGGATTCCTTAAAGCGCTCACTCTCTCTCCTCATTAATGAAGATACTGTTCATCTGACGGTTGATTTTACGGATCCGACGTCAAAGCTGACAGCCATCGTTTCATTCCTCTATCAGTCCCATCCATACAGTCCTGACGTGTCCTTACTGTGTTGCGTGTTCTACCCGCTCATTAGCCTCGGGAAGGAACGACCTCGGAAAACCACGACATTGCCCTTCCCGAAGCTTGGGGGGCTTGGTGAGGATGGTCACTTCGATTTAGATAATCCGAGGCCTGGTACTCTGATACATCCTGAGGCGCCGCCTCGGCACGTTACTTATCGAGGACATCATAACCAGTGTACCACCTCGGCTAAAATCTTCAGGTCGTTAGCCGAGGTGACGCCTGACTGATAGACGCCTACAAAAGATAGGAAATGACACCTGACACACCTGACATCTGATGGACAGCTACTCTGACACACGCCGTCTGAACCTGGCGGGTGTCCAATCGAACCTTTTCATAAAGGGCAGTCAAATCCACCAGATGCACTGATCATCTCCGATCCTTAGGGACCCACAATGCCAGTCCCTCTTCCCAACGAATCCCCTATAAATACCCAACGTATCCACTAAGAGAGGGGATGACCAATTCTCTGGTAAAGCATACTAATCTTCTTTACTACTATATTATTTCTTCACTGCCAAGCTGACTTAAGCTTCGGAGCTATACTGGGGAATTCAACCCCTCTCGTGATCTCAGCAGGTGACCTCATCCCAGTGAACTGCCCAGAGTAAGGATTCTTCCCCAAAGCTGAAGGCTCACTCCAGCAGGACAAGATTCACCTCTTCAGTAACGTTTGAGGGCTCATCTCATGACCGGCGCGGCGCTGATAAGCGAATTAGGACCTTATCAAGAAGTGAGAATTTCGTGGCTTACATCCCTTTTATTTAGTCCTTTTTATTTTTATTTTTCTCTGTTTGTCCCCGTCCCGTCTGCTGTTACATTTGTGATAAGAGATCCCATAACCCTCTGGAACATTAACCACGTAAAGCCAAACATCTCTCCAATCCAAATTTCATACCTTCACTTTTCTACTCCCCTTTTGTAAGTTATCATAATCGCGAAGAATAACAAAAAATCGACCGTGTTTGCCAAAATATAATCCAAGAAATTAGCCATGTTCTTGATGTTTAGAAAGATATAATAGTAGATCGCATCGCATGCAAGTAGTACGCCACTTTTCAAGCAAACCGGACGGCATTGCTTCGCCAAGAAGATGCGTGGAACGTAGCAGCTCTATCATTTAACCACCTCTAACCCTGTCCCCAGTATCTAGTGCCAATTAGGCATTTTGTCTCGTAGATTCACAGAAAAGCACTTGTGCTCGAGAAGCTATAAACAAAATTGAAGCTAATTGGACCAGTAACGTCCAAATTTTTCAACATCAAAGTAACCAAAACGCAATCTAAATCATGTACCATCATGGACTGGCCATCCTTAAATATTTTCTTAGTTTCAGCTCTTCCACAACAGCACGACCTTTTAATCCTACTTCTTCATTTTAGGAATCAAGTATAAGGAATGCATTACAAAACAGGCAGAGAGTATTCTCATTATAAGCAATGAAAGTATTCCACTAAATCACTGTAACTTCTCCTAGTGAATGCTTCTCTAGATAGAGGGAGAGGGGAAGAGGTATGGTTCAAACAACTACATCGACAGAAAACAAGACCGCTATTGAAAGTACAAATACAAGAGAATTAAAATTTCCCTCATCTGGTGGAAAACGTATAACAAATACAAGAGATATTGCACAAACCACTCTTAATTTGGGGAACATGGTCAGAAATTTTAATACATCTAAATTACATGCCTGCTACATCACCCATTATCTTCAATGCTCAGGCAAAATGAAAATTTAAAGAGTAAAAAGAAAGAATACCATCAATAAGAGAAGAGCATGTCCATGGATCATGCATCCATTAATCTGGTAAGCAATCTATACCACCTGGAGAGATCAGGTATTCCATGACAACATCCATTCAGCCCCCTTGTGCTGCAGCAGCAGCCAATCTTTGCCATGTCAATTGTCGCTGCTCTTCTAACTCTTTGGCTCTGGCTTCTTTCTCTGCATACTGCCTTTGGCACTCCTCAAATAACTCGACATCCATCTCCAAAAACATTTTTCTGACATTTACAGTCAATCCATGCACTGCCTGATTCCAGTGAGACTGTATGTTCTTTTCCAAAGCTTCAAATATAATTGGTAATATCACATTCCGATTCTGGGCTATTAAGCTCACAATGTGCTCATTATTCCACAAGAAGAGAGCTCGTTCGGCAACCTAAAATTATGTATAGCCTTAGAAAGGATCTAGTAGACATAAAATCTCTTGCATGTATACTATGATACTAGCCAACAAAAATCTAAGATGCCAAAATAGTAAAATTGCAAAGATGGATGAGGATTTTTACTTGCATCCTGCACTAGTTTACACTATAGCGTGCAAATATTATTCATTTCATAATTATACAGCACAGGCTGTAAAATAGCATCAAATGGTCCCCAAAAAAAGAAAAAGAAAAAGAATTTCAAATTTCAGTATATCTTACAAACTAAATCTAATCCGTAACAGCCTCTGCCAAATAATATAAACAAGAAATATGCTGATATCTTGTTAGATCACACAATCCTTTTACATATCATTTACATATTAGAAAAGAAAAGGAAAGCAAAAATTTATGCTATGATTGTAGTCAATTTTCGTATTCCACTGCAGCAGAATACTGATAATGAAGACAGAGTCAAAAGAAGTGCATCTTTATTAACTTAATACGCTCGTACCACAAATGCTGTCCAAGGTGATAACCAGCACTTTAAACAAAGCACTTTCTTTATTAACCTACAATACCAAGTACATGCAACACTGGCATTGTAATTGTGGCTATCGAACCTGCTCCCTAGTGACAAGCAGCAACTAATGCTACTAAATAATTGTTCCAACAAAAGAATTCCTACAGAATCCTTAACATCAAATATATCAAAAAGTTTAGCTGGATCCCCATCAAAATCTACTTAAGCTGATACCAGCTGTGTGAAACAGCTTTAGCATAATCACCAACAGATGCAACAGAACTCCAGAAAGGATCAATTAACAAGACATATGGGCAAAAAATCCATAACAATGACAAAGATGCAACCATTAGGTTAATCGTATAGATGACAGCGAGGAGGCAAAGTCACAAATTTAATCACAAGCGCATCCAACATGAAGCAGCCACAAGAACAAGGCTCAATCAGGGCATAAAGATGAACCACTTAAATAACTCTTGATACTTCTCACATCGTCAGCAAAATTGATAGCAGAAGGGGAACCATGTTTTATCCCTAAGCACAACATTCCCAAACTGCCTACTTTGCAAACAATAACTTACAAACACATTGCACGGAAGTTTATCATACAAGTCAAATTCAGTATGAAAAGAAAGAAAAAGTCGAATTTCACGTAAGATATCTAAATGCTTTTAACATAGCTCTAGGAACAGACCCAGTTGCACTGCTAAGCAGGTACAAAAGGTCATCAACGTTGTAGAGGGGAAAAGACAGGGTTGCAAATATATGCTTATACAAAAAAGGGATTCTAGAGGTTAAGCATTTGGGCACCATCTCTCAAACCCTCCACTAAAGATATATCACCTGGATATGTCAAGCGTACAATGCAAAAGAAACTGAGACAGATTAACCACGTGAAAGGGAACTAATCACGTGAAAGACAAAAGTATTACCACCAACTGAATTTTGGGAAAAAATAAAAAAAAGGCACGCACACAAACAATGAGGAACAATAAAATGCCTAGTGGCTCAAATATAAACGGCTCAATGAGTTAGTGAAAACAAAAACAGCGTTATAGTTTCTAAATCAGCATCCATCTGACAGTTAAAGTTTCTAAAAACAGCTATACGACAGTAAAAGCATTTGGAAGAAGTGGGATTAATGAAATTTATACAAGGTTATAAAGCATCAGAATGTTACAATGCATAAATACATTTTAAGCAACAATTGCAAGGAATCTGAAGCGATCAGTTTATCCGAAACTGTAGCTCTGTGCTGAAATAATAACAGACTAAAATCCAAAAGTTTGCCACAAACCTGAAAATGAGAACTGTTGAGGCAACGAGCTACCTGTCTGAAAAGAGGGACCATGCAACGTTGAAATTCAGCAGCTTGTGTTGCCTCTAGCACTTCTTCGAGTTCCCCTAGAAAGAGAACTTCCTTCTGGCAATTAGTGACTGGCCAGTATTTCAACAAACCCCTTATGACTGTATCCGCCAGCTTGTAATCCTTTTCAACAAACTGAACGATGCAGTATGATAACTGCTGATGATATAAGGCAATCGGCTTTGGCTTGTGGAGTGGTATAAGTGCCCGTACAAGAAACAACTTATGCTCCTCCTTCATAGGTAATGCAAACCCATTAATTATGCTTCCGAGAATCTCCAGCAGTTCCCCAATCCCACTGTGCCTCTCTGTCTCGTATATAAACCGGTAGAAGATATTATTTATAGCCTTCCTAATAAATGGCCTGTGCACCATGAACTTCCCATATATCCTATGAAGAATGGTTTTCAAATACTCCCTCTCTCTTGGATCCTCAGAATCAAACAAATCCAGTAGCTTCAACACAAATGAATGATCAATGTACCTCTTGGCTACCTTAGTATCCGTATCAGATGAAACCACGTATCGCAACAGCAATTCGTATACTAGCTGCAAATGCGGCCACGCGGGATCGAGATACGGCTCCTCCTCTTCAGGGTCTACATTCTCAGACCCTGTATTTTCATGCGAAGCAGGAGGTAAGCACCGGAATATATTCAATGAAATCATCCTCACCATTTCCTCCTGGTTACTCTCCGTAATTTTCCCCGACCCTGATTGTACGTAATCCACCAGCTCCGCCAGAGTTTGCCTCTTGATTTCCTTCTCCCTAACCATCTTCAACGTATCAGAAAAGTCAAATTGGAAGCAACAAATCTGCAGTTTCTTCAAGAACAAATTCTGACGCTCAGTGACTGGCACATCCCGGAACAAAGGCAGGCTCTCGATGGTCCCGGAAGGGGGCAAAGGCGCTGCAGCAGGCATTGTTGTCGTAAGCTGTCCGGAATTGGAAAGAGCTCCACCACGAGAGGCGTGGTTAACCACCACATTGGAAGTGGAAACGGAGCCGGAACTCCTTCCACCACCAGGGGGTGCGTAACCGTAATCCGCGCCATCTGATTTGGACACCTTACGGTGCCCTCTTCTTATAATTTTGTTAAACATTCCTCCCTCCCAATCAAATCCAAAAACCCTAACCCCAGATGCTATATATCCGTTAAATACATAAATAACCAAATTAAGAAAAAATCAAACAATAATTAAGAGCATTAAAGATCAAAACCCTAGAAAATTTCCAAGTTTCAGTTTCTCTGTAGCAAGGGTGTCGAATTTGAATGTGAATGGATCTACTTCTGGAAACAGAGGGAAACGATTGCTGTAAGGTAGGGGATGGATTGGAGCTGAGCTCATGGATCGCCGGAGAGGTGATCGGAGGAAGAGGATGGAAATTTTCCCGGCGATTAAATTGAGAAACGGATTAGAGAGAGGGAAATAGAGATATAGATTTACATATATATCTATGTAAATATTTTAGACAGAGAAAGAATAAGGTAACGAAAAGAGAGAGAGAGAGAGAGGAAATTGGAGATAAATTAAAGTGGGCATGGCGAGGACGAATCATTGGAGATTCTTTTTTTTTTTAACATTTTCTGGAATTTCTTACCGAAAACGAGTTTTACTTATCAATTTTTGTTTTGATTATTTTCAACAGAGAAATTGTGCAGGATTGGGAGAGTAGTAAATCGAATCGGATTTTATCCATTATCTGTTTTTTTTTTTTTTGCCCTTTTTTTGATAATCGGGAGTATAAACCTTAGATAAATGTGGGCGTACACGTGGGCCGAGGTCAAAATATGGGAATGCAGAGAGGACACATGGGATTGTCCCTCTCCCCCAATGGCATCGCAGATAAGTATGAGGTCTGAGTCTGAACCAAAGTAAGTACTCCATTAGCCACTAAAGGGTCTTAATCTCACAGTTGCAGGATTGTGTCCCTCAGTTGTCTCAAGTTCTTTAAGAGTGTGGTACCAGTGTAGTATCACCATTCTTCTTTCCTTCCTGCCTTTAAATAAGGGATAATTTCAGAAACCTCCCCTGAGGTTTCTGACATTTACACTTACCTCCCCTGTGGTTTGAACAATTACACTGACCTCCCCTGAGGTTACTAATCCTTCACAAATTCAGTCCAAATGATTAAAATATTATTTTAGAGAGTGAAATTAGAATTTTGTACCTGATTTGTCCTTTGTACCACATGTCCAATGAATGGCAAAGTATTACAAATTAATTAACAATTAATAAACTTTAACGAGCGTAGTTTATAGGCAAATACGTATTGCCTATTTAAAGTAACAGTTCTTTACATGTATTTTACTTTCAAACATTTACTTTATCACAAATATTTATTCTCAAATACAGATTTGTATTTACTCTCAAATATTTAATTTTTGTTAAATACAAGACCTACCAGTTTTTCTTCCGTAGAAATATTAATATAACATTTTTTCAATTTTAGTTACAAATATTTATGTATTTAACATAAATTGAATGATTCAGAATAAAATACTCATAAAGAGCTAATACTTTACTCATGTAATGGATGAAAGCCATAAAAAATTAACATTTTATAGGCTATTTTTTTAAATTTAAATTTATATTAAATAGATAACCTATCGATTTTCTTTTTGCAAGAATATTATTGTAACACCTTTTAATTTTTAATTACAAATATTTATATATTTATTATAAATTAAATATTTAAAAATAAAATACCTGTAAAGAGACGGTACTTTAAATAAGTTATGCGTATTTGCTTATAAACTACACTCCTTACTTAAATCAATAAACTACACTCTTTAACTTAAATCAATAAACTATACTCCTTACTTTAAATAGTGTAGTTTATAGGCAAATACGCATATCTTATTTAAAGTATCGGCTCTTTACAGATATTTTATTTTCAAATATTTAATTTATGATAAATATATTAACATTTGTAATTAAAAATTAAAAAGTGTTACAGTAATATTCTTGCAAAAAAAATCAGTAGGTTATCTATTTAATATAAATTAAATATTTTTTAAAAAATAAATGGCCTCATAAAATATTAATTTTTTATGGCTTTCATCCATTACATGAGTAAAGTATTGGCTCTTTATGGATATTTTATCATGAATCATTTAATTTATGTTAAATACATAAATATTTATAACTAAAATTGAAAAAGTGTTATATTAATATTTCTACGGAAGAAAAACTGGTAGGTTTTGTGTTTAACAAAAATTAAATATTTGAGAGTAAATACAAATCTGTATTTGAGAATAAATATTTGTAATAAAGTAAATATTTGAAAGTAAAATACCCGTAAAGAGTTGATACTTTGAAATATGTAATACGTATTTGCCTATAAACTACGCTTCTTAAAGTTTATTAATTGTTAATTAATTTGTAACACTTTATCATTCATTGGACATGTAACACAAAGCACAAATCAGGTACAAAATTCTAATTTCACTCTCTAAAATAATATTTTAATTATTTGGACTGAATTTGTAAAGGATTAGTAACCTCAGGGGAGGTCAGTGTAATTGTTTAAACCACAGGGGAGGTAAGTGTAAATGTCAGAAACCTCAGGGGAGGTTTCTGAAATTATCCCTTTAAATAAACCTACTACGTTTATTCACTTCGAATACTGCGTTATACCAATAAAAAGTGATACCCTATCCACTACTTCTCTCGTGCATGCCTTTAGGAATAGGGCTGCAAACGAATTACTCGAATCGAATTTTGATATAATCGAGTCGAGTTTTAACTTAATTTTATCGAATTCGATTCGTTTGTACCCTATTTTAAGATACATGATAGAAGATTTCAAATAAAATAACAAAAAAAAAGAAACTTGGCATCGGAAGATGATCAGATAACATGTTTTTACTTTATTATAGGCACGTAAAATGCATGAATAGATGTGCGTGAAATTAAATAAATAATCGAATCCATTATAAGTAGGCGAACGGGAGCGAGTGTGTGTGTATATATATATATTTATGGGTATTGTGGGCTAGAGGTTTGGAAATGTGGGCTAGAGGTATGGAAAGGTTGGAGTATGTTTCGGCGATTTTGCTCTGCAATGATTTGCACTTAGTTGATAGTTTGATTTTTTGTAAAAAAAAAAATATATATGTATATACTATAAAAATGTGATGAATGCGAGATTAAAAAAATAATTAAGAAATGTATAAAGTAATTTTTTTATATACTATAAAAATGTGATGAATGCGAGATTAAAAAAATAATTAAGAAATGTATAAAGTAATTTTTTTATATAAAAAATAGCTATCCAAGCACGTCTTTTTTTTTTCTTATTTTCCATTCCTTGATATGTTAAAAAGTTTTTCTGGGTTTCCCTTTCTTTCTTTGACAACGATGTATGAAGCTTAGTTAAGTTAGCAAAGGTGAAAATAAGAAAAGGCCAACCGAATATAAAATTAAAAGAGAAGGAAGTCTTTTTTCCTTTTTTTTTTTTGGGTACCAAAAAAGAGAAGAAAGGAAACGTAACAAGGCGCCTGACCAAGCAAATTTCGAAGACCAGAGAGCGCCGTCGGCTTTCGGCAGGCATGACTTGACCGACTCATCAGCTCCCTCACTCAAAGTCAAAGAGCTTAATTGGTCAGTGTGACTTGGCTTAAAGTCCAATTCCACCGGAGGGAGTCTCCCACTAATTAATACTCCTACAACAGTTTAAGACAGTTAAAGGAGACCGGTTCCTTGCGAGTCCAAGTGCCTTCATTCATTCATTCATTTCTCTCGATTCTTGGTAATGATGAGTTTATGCTTTGCCTTGTCAGCGTATAATTTGAATTTGCATCCCGTCGTCTAAAGTATTGATGTGCTCTTTAGTCAGTACTCCCTCCGTCCCACTTTGATAATTTTGATTTTTTTTTTCACACAATTTAATAAAAAGTAGTTAACTTTATTGGAACAATCAATTTAGGTAGCTATTTTCCTAAAATACCCTCACATTAATTAGAGTACAACTTTATGGGAACTTGAATTGATGGTAAAAAAAAGAATTAACTCTCATTAAATGGAGTAAGTTTATAGTAACAACAACTTACATTGAATAAGGGTATTTTAGAAAAATTAAAATACAACTACATTCTTCAATTGGAAAGTGGATTACAATTTAGAACAGACGAAAAAAGAAAACAACACTATCAAAGTGGGACGGAGGGAGTACCAAGCCTAACTTGTGTCTCCTATTTTCCTTTCTTATTTTACCATTTAAACTCCAAGGTTCCTACAATGAATGAATCGGGGTACTATTGGCCAAAATTTTCAGTCAGAAAATGGGTTTTGCTGCCCAATCTGTCTTCGAGGATTAGTAATCGATTGGATAGTGGAACCAACGGGCCAGAATTTGACGACAGAGGTAGCCCGCTATAGTGTTAGATGGCACAAGTTACATCAATCATGTTAACGACATCTTTCTTCACGAGATCCATGACTTGGGTACCCCATTTGGGAGCTCGACTGGCCTCGAGTGACCAATTGGGTTGGTATCGGCATAGGCAGAATGCGGGGTGACCAAGAAGTAGGCCGATGTCACCTCTTTATTACCAATGTTTTGAAAGTCCGATCGGACTGGCCACCAATTTAACCACAAATCGGTCATGTCTCCGGTCCAATTTAATTAAAAATCAAATAATTAATTGAATCGATCAAAATTGATCAAGAACCAGTTGAATTGATAAAAATTGGGAGGTTTAATCGGTTTTTATTAAGTATTATTTTCTAAAATAAATATTTTAGTTTTATTCAAAATTCTTAATACTGAAATGAATAAAAAATTATTAAACCTTTAAACGGGGATCGAATCGATTGAACTGATCGAACCATGAATCGGAAGGTTTTTCAGTTCATTCTCTAATCCGAGTTTAAAAATATTGATTATTACCTAAAATGAAACATTGACATGGCCAGTTTTTTGTAACGGTTTTAGGAGGTGAAAGAATATTTTGATTTCATGCTAAGTTTTGGCTTGTTGTTCTTGGACATGAATACAATCCCGATTTGCCAGTTTCAATGAAGGAATATGATTTCATACTAAGTTTTGGGCCTGGGTCTCTTACAGGGTCTGATTTGGGTAGGGTCTAAATTTAGAAAATTACAATACAAACCCTACTCAAGTATATTAAATTCGGATTACATCTGAATAAAATTCAACCCGTTAACATGCATAAATTTAAGGAACTCAATTTTTTTCAAAGTTGAATCCCATAAATTTGTCTTGAACAGTTTTAAAACTCGTGTACGTCTTACTTCCCGATAGATAGCCCCGCCCCCCCCCCCCTCCCCGGTTCCAAAATGATCCAAGAACCAGTTTTTGGTCATTATAGTTGACTGTAAATCTCTGGTTAAAGGAAAGGGCAAAATACCCTTTATCCCCTGTGATTTAGCGCTTTTCAGATAATTCCCTTATACTTTCAAAAGTCATACATAACCTCTTCATGATTTGAATTAAAGTATTACAATGACGGAATTTGTATTTCATAACGGAGTCAAATAAAATATCAAAAGTACCCCTATGTAAAATTAAAAATTATTTATTAACTATAAGGGATTATGTATATATTTTGAAAACTATAAGTGGGTTATGATAAAACACTAAACCAAAAAAGGTTTATATGATAAAATATAAAATCATACGAAATTAGAGTGCCATACATATTATGTTTATATATATTGGTCATTTCAGCAATTTTAATTTTTAAACAAGAGCAATTTCAACATTTTCGTATGTTCCATTACAAATTATCATTTCCGTCACTTTAACATTTTAATCCAAACTATAAGGGGATTATATATAGTTTTTGAAACTATAGGGATATATATATGAAAAATTGCTAAACCATAGGGGCAAAGAGTATTTTGCCCTAAAGGAAAATAATATAGATCCAGCACACCACTACGCAAAGCAAGTGATTGTTTGAATGGCAATAGTGCACTTCGGAGAACATCATAATCTTGGACTGTTCTTCGTAACAGATTTATCTGGGCTACCTCCACCAAATTATCACTCTTTGCTTGAGCTTGTGAGTGAGCAAATTGGGAATTAAGTCTGTTAGCTGTGATGTTACGCACCGCACAACAAAAAGGATGAGTACATCAACTGTATTTAATGGTAGGAGTGTTATTAAAATTTCCGCTGCTAGCTTCTTGATGTTGTCCATGAGAAAATTTTTGTTCTCTTTTTTTCCTGATTTGGTAAAAACTCATATTTGGGTGAATCAAACTGACTAAAATACCCTAGAGTGGATGAGGAATCTAGATATAGGGTCCTAAGTTAAAGAAGCTAATGGATGAAATTGACTAAATCAGTAGAATGTGACACCTGCAATAGTTGGATTATCAATTTAATATGGAAAAATGTTCAATTGACCAAAAGAGACTCTTGTTAAAGTTCAGCAATCGTTTGCACAGATTAGCCCTCTATTTATTTATGGATATATCTATTTGTTGTTTTTTGGTTTTTTGTTTCATACAAGTACAAATTTCACCTCAATTTAGATAAATCTAAAGACCTCCTTGAAGAAATGATGAGCTGCAAAAGTAAAAAGTTACATGGTTTAAGGTTTCCTTTTTGTATAGGCTTCCCTTTTATTGTTGCATCTTCCACGAGCTCTTACATGCAGCTTCTGAACCTTCACACCCTTCTGTGATTAGAAATATATTTTGCCTTTGAACTGTAAATATGGCTGCACCAAAACTTTTGGGATTTAAGCATCCACTATTTTTTCGAAACAACTGCACTAGGCAAGTGGATTCTGGCCCAGAAGGACTCCTTCCAATATTTTCTCTCCACCTTAGACTTCTTTACCACAGAAACAATAGCTTGACTCGGACTAACTTGATCCTGACTGTTTCATCAAGGAGGTAAAAAATTTGGGCAACTTGATTGGCCACCGATGATCCTTTGGATCAGGGAGAGTAAAAGGGTGATGGAAGACATCTTAATTGAGAAAATTATAATTAGTTGGTTTGGCTCCATTGAAACTGACAAATTATCCAGGTAAAAAACAAAGGCAAAGATTCGGGTATATTCACTAAGTTAGTAGCTGTTGTTAGGCATGTGGGGGAGCCGCGGGATTTCTGTTATGTGGGAATATAGTTGCCCGAACTCTAGTTGCCAGCCAAAGGCCCAGTGGTCTGCCAAGCCTTGGCGCGGGAGGTCCACAAAAATTTGTCATAATATGTGACGGTGTTCCGTGATCATTTTCGATAGAGTTTCTCCTCACATCGAATCTCCTCCCTCTAAATTAGAGAAAAAACACGTCTTCGTGGCCATTTGCTCCTTCTTTCTCCATGATCATGTAGTTTTCTACTCGATGTGATTGTTGAACTACAAAACTTCTTGTGTGCATTTAACAAGTGGTTAAGACTTCTGCAGACACTTTGGCCCAGACTCCTGAGGAATGCACAGAACTGCACGCATGCTATGGTTGCGATTGATGTTCAGGTGACGAGTGTACGTGTAACTATTACAGGCCAATCAGTTACACCTCCATTTCAAGAAGTCAAAAGAGAAGGCTAAGTGGGTCCTGCTGAGAATCACTATATCGCTTGTTGCCCGTTCAATCAAAATGATTTTCCCACTTCTATATTATTGTTGGAAGATAAACCACTCTTGTACGAGACAGAAATAATTGTTGCTGTAGTGGGGCCCAGACGCGCATCGGCCCGGGCCACGTACAGCCCAGTCCGACCCACGAGCTCGGGCTGGAGGAGCTGGGCTAGGGTTTCAGGTCGGCCCATGCGGGCGCCGCCTCTCAGGCGTATGGGCCTGAGGGGCTACGAGGTCCGCATCCTTAGGCTTGTGTCATGGAGCCCTAGGAGTCATTCACTCCAGTAAGGACTCCTTGTCCTACCAGGAAGCTACTACCTGAGCATCTATAAATACTACTCCCAAGAGAGGCACAAGGTACGCTATTCATAGCACAATCTCTACTCTTTACTTACACATCCACTACTGACTTGCTCGTCGGAGTTATTACAGGGGACCTAGCCCCGCGTCTCGCTCGCGCGTAGGTCGGACGAAGCAGCTCGCTCCCCAGGTTCCAGACTAGGTCGGACCTTCACCTCGGCAGTCGCATCAATTGGCGCCGTCTGTGGGAAAACGTTACTTTTCTTCGCGAATCATGCCGAAAACGAGGTCGCAGAGGAACGCTGGTGGATCCAAGGGGATGGAGCGAAGTGGTCCCCAAAACCTTCATCGGGACCCGACACCTGAAGGAACCGGGGCAGGGCCCTCACGGATCCCACCCGAACAGCTGGTGCAAACGGTGGCAGCAAACCTGCCCACCTTCGAGGCGATCATTGACTACCTCAAAGGGCAGTCGGGAGGTCAGTTCGACAAGGAGCATAAGGTCCAAGGAGCCGACCTGTCAGAGTCCCGGACTGGGAGCCCCAATCACGGGGCCAAGCGTGCGCGTCGGGAACTCACGCGGGAACAGGTCGAGGTCGTAGAGCCATCTCACAAGAACTCCCGAACTGAACATCCGGAGCCTGTCCGGGGGCTCTCCCCTCGGAAGGAGCGACAACAGGTACGGGACGAGCTGGACCTGATGCTCGACCCGGAGGCGGACAGGTACATTACTTCCCCCTTTGCGCTTGACATCGAGGAATACCAACTGCCCGCGAAGTTCAAAATTCCAACCATGAAATCTTATGACGCTACTACGGATCCGGAAGACCACCTGTTCGTGTTCATGACGCAGATGCGCTTGCCAAACGGCCCGCCGGATGCGGGTCAGGTGCAAGACCTTTCCCGATGTTCCTAGAAGGAAGGGCTCGGCAGTGGTTCCAGGGACTTGCACCGACGATCGATCAGTTCTTTCACCCAGCTCGGCTCGATGGTTCTCAGCACAGTTCGTTCTCCGCACGAGCCTTTTCTAAAAGCACGCTCATCTTATGACCCCATCCAAACAAAGGGGTCGAGAATCACATTGCCGTGAGTAACATTGGTGCGGTTCAATAACGAATCCCTCCAGGTCCGGTGATCGGATGACAAGGGTGTGGTCATGGCTGCTTTCATTAACGGCTACCGGAAGCAGAGTTATACAACCGAGCTCGTGGAGCGAACACCCGAGCGCGTTCGGGGAGATGCTGGGATCGAGCCCATGAAGAAGGCCAATGCTGAGGAGGCCCACCAATCGTCTTGAAGAGCGCTCAGGCGAGAGGCAGAGGACGACAAGCGGCCCGGAAGGACAGCAGGACCAAGGGACGTGGACGTGTTGACCAAGGTGCGAAAAAGTTGCCTAGATCATCCGGCCTTAGAAAGCCGACCCTTAGGGGCAGACAAGCCTTGGACTTCCCTCACTGCCCCCCGAGCTCGGGTCCTCACGGTGATGGAGCAGGAAGGGCTATCCCGACCTCCCCGGCCCTTGGCCGGGGATAGAAGCAGGAGAGATCAGGACCTGTACTGTGCGTACCACAGGGATGTGGGCCACGACACTGAAGACTGTCGCCACCTTAAGAAGGAAATTGAAAAGCTGATCCGGAGGGGTCATCTTGGCCAGTTCGTCCGCGAAGGGCGAACTGATCATAAGCAAGGAGGATTCAAGCGAGATCGGGCGCCCAGCTCGCACGACCGACCTCGGGGTCCTCGGGAGCGGACTCCGGTACGCGGGGAGCAGGCTCTGGCGGGAGTGATCAACACTATTGCAGGGGGACCTGCTGGAGGGGATAGCCATTCGGCTCGGCGAAATAACAGGCCTCCCCCCAGTGGGGAGAGCTCAAACAAGCGTTTAAAGATGTACGAGGAGATCATCTACGGGCCGGAGGATGCGGTACCTCTAGCTTCCAATAACCACGAGGCAATTGTGATAGAGGTCGTCGCATGTAACTATAAGGTCAAAAAGGTATACATTGACAATGGGAGCGCCATCGATGTGTTGTACTACAAGGCCTTCAGAGAACTACAGCTAGAAGATAAACAGCTCATTCCAGTTCGTACCCCCTTGATAGGGTTTGCAGGTCCGCCGGTAAGGCCTGAGGGAATGATAACCCTCCAGGTCACCATAGGGGAGTCACCAAGGTGCCGAACTGTTCAGGTAAATTTCGCGGTGGTAAAGGAGCCGTCCTCCTACAACATGATATTGGGACGTCCAACCCTAAACGCACTCCGAGCTGTCTGTTCGACCTTACACCTCAGCATGAAATTTCCCACTCCCGAGGGAGTGGCCGAGGTGCAGGGGGACCCGGAGGTAGCTCGAGCATGCTATATTGCAACCCTCAAGGGTAAGGAGAAGCTGGTGGCGCAGACAGCCCTTCTGGAGCCCTGGGAGCCTACTGAGAAGGAGGAGAGGTTGGAGACGGACGAAAATCTGCTTGAATTGCTTGTCAACCCCGAGCGACCTGATCGTGTGGTTAAGGCGGGATCTGGACTAAACGAGCAGGTAAGGAGGGCCCTGGAGTCCCTCCTGGAGGAGTACGCCGAGATCTTTGCTTGGAGTGCCGATGACATGCCAGGAGTTCCTCCCGAACTGGCAGTCCACAAGCTGCATGTGGATCCGAGCATCCGGCCAGTGAAGCAGAAGAAGAGAAACTTTGCACCTGAACGCAACAAGGTCGTTAAAGAAGAGGTGGGCAAGCTGTTGGAGGCTAGAATTGTGAAGGAGATCCACTATCCGACCTGGCTGGCCAACCCGGTGCTGGTCAAAAAGGAGGACAAGGCTTGGCGGATGTGCGTGGACTTCACCGACCTGAATAAGGCTTGCCCAAAGGATTGCTACCCTCTCCCTCGCATCGACCTGCTGGTCGACTCAACAACTGGGTACGAGATCTTCTGCTTCCTGGATGCTTTCAAAGGGTATCACCAGATAGCTCTGGATAAGGAGGATCAAGAGAAGACTGCCTTCATCACCGAATGCGGTACGTATTGTTATACCACCATGCCGTTTGGCTTGAAAAATGCAGGCGCGACCTATCAGCGGCTGGTCAACAAGCTGTTCAAGAACCAGATCGGCCAAAACATGGAGGTATACGTGGATGACATGCTGGTGAAAAGCCGAACTCAGGAGCAGTTCGTCGACGACCTCAGGGAGATCTTTGACGTCCTACGGAGCTCGCGGATGCGGCTAAATCCCAAGAAATGCACCTTCGGGGTCAGGTCGGGCAAGTTCCTTGGATACATGATATCAAAAGACGGAGTAAGGGCTAACCCCGACAAGGTAAAAGCCATCATGGACATGGCTCCTCCCCGAAGCATAAAAGAGGTTCAAAGGCTGGCTGGCAGGATGGCGGCCTTGAACAGGTTCTTGTCGAAATCTGCAGTTCGGGGTTCTCCTTTCTTCAGGGCCCTGCGAAGAGGCCCTCAGTTCGAGTGGACCCCCGAGTGTCAGCAAGCGTTTGACGAGCTGAAAGCCCACATCGCACGATTGCCCTCCTTGACCTCTCCTGCGCATGGAGAAACCTTATTTATCTATCTAGCAGTAGGGGAGGAGGCGATCAGTGCGGTACTAGTTCGGGAAGAAGGAAAAGTCCAGAAGCCTGTATACTATGTCAGCCGAGCTCTGCAGGGCGCGGAGACAAGGTACACCTCGATTGAGCGATATGTCTTGGCGTTAGTTCACGCGGCTCGGAAGCTCAGGTCATATTTCCAAGCTCACCCTGTGGTGGTTATGACCGACCAGCCACTCAAGCAAATTCTTTCAAGGCCTGACGCCTCAGGGAGAATGGTGAGGTGGGCCGTGGAGCTGTCCGGATACGACCTCGGCTACCAACCTCGCACGGCCATTAAGGCCCAAGCATTGGCAGATTTTATAGCCGAAGGGGTCTCCTTCGGACAACCGGAGCCGCAGGCCAAACGGACCAGAGACACAGCCGAGGCCCAGCAGGTCGGAGAAGCTGTCGAGGCCGCGCAGACGACCCGATCCCGGACGACCCAAGGCACGGCAGAGGCCAGGCATGCCGAAAAAGCTGCCCAGGTCGAGCGAGCCGCCAAGGCTTTCAAGGCCGAGCAGGCGGAGGGGCATGTCAAGGTCGGGCAGGCCACAAAGGGAGCTCAGGCCGGACAGATCGGAGACGCAGCGGAGGCTGAACACGCCGAAGAGGCTGTCGAGATCGAACAGGCCACTGGCGAAGTTGATCAGATCATTCCAGTCTGGACCCTGTTCGTAGATGGATCGTCAAGCAAGGAAGGATGCGGAGCCGGGCTCCTCCTGACTAGCCCTCTGGGGGATGAGTTGGCCTACGCCCTGAGGTTTGATTTCAGGGCCTCTAACAACGAGTCCGAATATGAGGCCCTGGTCGCAGGGATGGTGATAGCTCGGAAGTTGGGGGCCGAGTCAATAGAAGTCTACAGCGACTCACAGCTGATAGTCAACCAGGTAGGGGGAAGCTACGAAGTTAAGGAGGAGCCCCTAAGAAGGTACGTCGCCAAAGTGCATGAGCTAAGGGCCCAGTTCAAAGTATTCGCGCTCAAGCAGGTCCCTCGGAGCCAAAATAAGAGGGCGGATGCTCTGTCCAAGCTAGCTTCCACCTCGGTCGGCACGCTGAACAAAGAAGTCTTGGTGGAAGTCGTCAGAAATCGGGCGTATGACCAGGTGGACTTGCTTGTTATTCAAGTAGTGAGCTCATGGATGGATCCCATTATACGGTATTTAGCTAATGGAGAGCTCCCTCAAGACCGGGTGGAGGCGCGAAGGGTCCTCCTCAGGTCGCGGGGATACGAGCTCTCAAATGGGGTGCTTTACAAGAAATCCTACCTACGCCCGTGGCTGAGGTGCATTACTCCGGAGGAGGGAAACTACATCCTGCGTGAGTTGCACGAGGGCATCTGCGGAAACCACGTCGGCCCGAGGGTTTTGGCCAAGAAAGGAATGCTGTCTGGTTACTACTGGCCGACCATATTCTTGGATTCGACTGAGCTGGTAACTCGGTGCAAGT